>NC_142182.1:12720714-13021428 GCF_026936395.1 Plectropomus leopardus
ATTTCATATGGGTTTAAAACAAACAGCAGCTGGTGTAATAGGGTGTTTGTTTTCATGCAGATGGGACCCTCAGTGTGTCATCCACCTGACGACCATGTTCAGGTAACTCCTTTGACTATCACACCATCACATGTTCAAACACTCTGCGGTCTCCCACAGAATAATACGTTTATGAAAGTACCTTATATTTTCTCTTTTTTGTTTTCATAGTGTTTTACCGTAATATTACAAAGTTTTATCTGGTTGTGACTTATGCTGCATCTCAGGGCGTACAACATTTACATTTACAGTTTTTTGTGTCTGCTTCATTTTAGAGATGTGCCCTTGTCAACAGAGGAGCTTCAGTTTGTGGTGGAGAAAGTACTGAGGATGTTCGCCAAGCTGGATCTGCAGGAGATCCCACCACTGGTTTATCAGCTTCTACTTTTATCTGCAAAGGTGTGTGTGTGTGTGTGTGTGTGTTTAACAATAGCTATAGGAAATCACATCTTCCTCTTTGTTTTAATTATCTAAAGGCCTGCCCTGCTCTCTGTCTGTTAGGGTTGTAAGAAACAGGTCCTGGATGGAATCATCAGTTACTTTAAGGAGCAAGATGTTCGCCAGGAAGAGGAGCAGAAAAATGGAGAGTGCGTGGCTTGTACTTTGCAAGTGAAATATATTGTACTGCCTCAAAACTGCCAACTTTCCATTTGCTGATTTTTGTTTCCCACTGTTTCTTCCGTAGGAGCCTGGATCTAGAGGTCCAGTCTATTCCACAGGACCAGTTGCGGCATGTGGAGGGCACTGCTATCCTCCACATAGTCTTTGCTATACGACTTGACCATGAACTCGGGAGAGAATTCCTTAAAAGCTTTAAGGTTGTGTATAACTGTTATTTAAGTTATTTCTGAAGGTTTGATTAAATTTGTTACATGGAGAATACACTAAAATTCCATTCCTGCAGACATCCTATGGGGATCTGTGCCCTTTCAGTGTTGCTCTGTTGCTCTCAGTGGCACGCATCCAGCGTTATGAAGAGCAGGTGAGAAATTTATACTAGGTTGTTTTATAGTTTTTTTATATTTAATCTTTTCTGTTCACTTATTTTTTTTGTTCTCTGATTTGGTCAGGTGTTTGACCTTTTAAAGGGGGCAATTATCAAGAGCTTTAAGGATGAGCAGCTGCAGCAGGGGTCAAAGTTCCTGCAGGACCTCTTGCCTGGGCACTGCAGCGTGGATCACATGATTCTGGACACAGTCAAGAACAGGTCAGAGCATCAAAACAATCAATCCGTTAACCCTTTGAAACCTTAGCAAACTGGCTTGATTTCTTCTTTTTTTAAGATTTTTTTCAGGCTTTTATTGCCTTTAATGTACAGGACAGCTTGAGCATGAAAGGGGGAGAGAGAGGGGACGACATGCAGCAAATGGCCGAGACCGGAATCGAACCCGCAGCCGCTGCGGCGAGGATACAACCTCTGTATATGGTCTCTCTATCCACTGAAGCCACCAGGCGCCCCCCACTGATTTTTTTTTCAAAAGCATGGGAAAAAGCTACAAGTTACAAGAAACCTGGAAATTTAGCAAAAAAAAGAAAAGAAAAACATTAAATAAAAAAAGATTACAAAAACAAAATAATACATAACTACGGAGATACAACTGTTAACAATAATAACAATGACAGATATAGAATTCTATTTTTTCTTAGTTTAAAAAAAATCTTGAAAAAAATTGTCTCTCGATCTTTTCTTTAAACAAATAATTTTAAAGTCATTTTGTTTTCCTAATTTTTCGCAATTTGTTTGATGTCTCTTGCCAAGTTGTTCATTGCTTTTTCAGCCTAAAGAAATAAAATTTTCTGCACGTAAAAGGTGTCTGAATGCAGCACAACAAATCTGATGTTGTTCCAGGTTTCAAAGAGTTAACACAAGAACTAGGCATGTCTTGATAATAATTTTTTTGCCAAAATTATTACAATATGCGATATTTTCCACTGCAGTGTGTTTGGTTGGGATCATGTGACCCAGGGGCTGGTGCAGCTGGGCTTCTTCCTTATGGACGCATTTGGACCCAAACCTGGACCGTTCGGCAAGACCACAGAAGGGTCTGCAACTACAGCGCGGACCCCTGCTCAGCAGGCGTGTAAGCTCGGAGGACAGGTGCTCTTGCAGGGCTTTAAGGTAACAATAAGTTTTCATTTTACAGAATGACAGATAATTGACAACATCATCACACTGCATTTTCTCACTGGAGGATGTGTGTGTATTCAGATACACGAGCCCATCAGAGGCGAGATACTGGAGCAGGTCTTGAATCGACTGGTCACAAAGACAGCCTCACCTGTCAGTCATTACTTAGGTAATGCAACCTTTAGATATTAATCCAAGCTTTTCGTTGTATGCCAAAGTCTCATCAGTCTAAGTGGGGACTAAATTTTGACCTTTCTTATTTCTTTGTTTCTGCATCATCAGACCTTTTCTCTGACATTGTGATCTCTGCTCCCATGATCCTCCTGGAGTCATCTAGCAAGGTCACAGAGACATTTGACCACCTGTCATACCTGCCCTTGGCCACTGTTCAGGGTCTACTAAAGGCTGTCCAGGTTTCTCACCACACACACACACACACACACACACACACACACACACACACACACACACACACACACACACACACACACATTGTAGAGGTTGCCATTGTTTAATCTTTCATCTCTGTTAAATTTCCAGCCCCTGCTCAAAGTCAGCATGTCCTTGAAAGATGCTTTGATTCTAGTTCTCCGCAAGGCCATGTTTTCCAGGTGTGTACTGCTTTATAACGTCATCATCAGTTCAGTTAATTAACCAAACTTCAGTTAACACACACATGACAGCTTAACAGTAATAAATTTGAGGGGTAGGCTAACACCTCACATAAAGATAATTTCTCAAACTGTTCTTCCATGACCCTGTACTAGCCAACTGGACGGCAGAAAGTCTGCAGTGACTGGCTTCTTGTTGCTGCTGAAGAACTTCAAAGTTTTGGGCAGTTTGGCCTCAAGCCAATGCAGCCAGGCAATCTCATCAAGCCAGGTACAGTTAGACTGCATGTGGTCATCCTGTATGTGCATGTGCAACAAAACACCTGCAGCTCTGACAATATGCGCATTTTGAATTTTTATTGTTGACCTCTGTCGTCTTATCACTGTCTGCCTGAACCCTTGAAAAGATCCAAGTGGACGTTCACTCTCGCTACAACTCTGCTGCCAATGAAGCGTTCTGTCTGGAGATCCTCAGCAGCCTGCGACGCTGCCTCGGTCAGCAGGCTGACGTGCGCCTAATGCTCTATGAGGTTAGTGATCTCTTTTCTATGCCCTGTTTATTAGTTGTTTTTAATTTTGTTCATGTTGTTACAATTACTTAACATGATTTATAGCCTGTTAACTTTTACTCCACCTTAAGCATCATGCATACATATCTGTCAACTGCAGACAGCAGATAACATTTAGGGTGTGGACATTTTTTATACTTAGAAAGCAAATTCTTGCCTTTTTCAGGGATTCTATGATGTTCTCCGCCGCAACTCTCAACTTGCAAGCTCCATCATGCAGACCCTCTTCTCGCAGGTATGTGTGTATTAAGTGCATAATGTGTTAGACATGTTTGTGATGTTATCTATATCATGGAGAGCCGTATGTCATATTTTTGAATTCTTAGCTGAGGCGGTACTACGAGCCTGAACAAGACCTCTTGCCCCCGGTTAAACTGGAGCCATGCATCACAGCGCTCGGAGATAAAGTCTACCTGCAGGAGCCACTGGTACTCTGTCTGCTTTGTATCATCTCTGTGACTGTTTCTTTGCTGCGTCTATGTCTTACTGTGAATAGCATTTGCTTCATTTCAGGCCCATCTGCTGAGCTGTACTGTGCACTGCCTGCTGTGGCTGCAGAACATGCGCCGATCAGCCAATGCTGATGACAGCGATGATGAGGAGGAGGAGGAGGAGGGATACCAGTCTGAACTACAGACAATTCTAGAGAGCATGACAAGACGTATGATCAAGAGTGAACTGGAGGACTTTGAACTGGTAAGCATTAAAGACTGGAGAATAAGCTATAAAGTAAAATATGTGCAATGAACCAAGGCACAAGGTAGAAATTAAAATTTGCCCTTAAATCCTGCTACATCTTTTGGAGTCGAAGGAGGAGTTGATGAGTCTCTTAGCCCGGGAAATGCAGCTGCTCCACAGTCCTGTGGTACGGCAGTGGATACCACTTTATCTTTTCCCAGATGGCAGCAGGGTGAACAGACTGTGGCTGGGGTGGCTGCTGTCTCACGGTATCATCTGGGCTCTTCAGACACCTCACTTCACTGAGGTCACTGATGCTCTGTAGATGGGAACCAGTGATGTTCTGGGTAGTTTTAATCACCCGCTGTAGAGACTTCCTGTCCTGGGCCGTGCACGAACCATGCCAGTTCGTGATGTTTCCAGTCAGTGTGCTTCCTATTGCTTCTCTGTAGAAGTTAACCAGGATTTTGCTCTGGAATTTAGCCTTCCTAAGTTTTCGTAGGTCTTTTCTGTGCTTTTTTAACCCGGGTGGTGATGTGAGATGACCAAGATAGGTTCTCAGTGATAGTGATTCCAAGGAACCTAAAACTGTTCACCTGCTCCACCTCAGCTCCACTGATGTAGACAGGGGCGTGTCTCCTTATTTCTAAAATCAACAATCAGCTCCTTGGTTTTGCCGATGTTGAGCAGCAGGTTGTTCTCTGTGCACCACTTTGCAAGATTAATGATTTCCTCCAGGTATGAACTCTCATTGTTGTTTGTAATACGGCCGATGATGGTGGTTTTGTCCGCATACTTCACAATAGAGTTCTCCTGATGTCTGGGAGTGCAGTCATGGGTGTACAGTGTGAACAGAAGGGGGCTGAGCACACAGCCCTGGGGGGCTCCGGTGTTGAGCACTAATGTAGAGGAGGTTTGATTGCCAATCCAAACACTCTGAGGTCTGCATTTGAGGAAGTCCAGTATCCAGTTGGAGTGTTGTACTGAAGCCCAGAGTGTTAAGTTTTCCAATCAGCTTCATGGGTGAGAATGTGTTGAATACTGAGCTGAAGCCAACAAACAGCATCCATCACTACATTGTAGTTTTCAAAAGTTACGCTCAGTCTTTAGCTCCTCCATGTTCTGGTAAACAGTAAGAGTAACTTTCTCGGGATTGGCATCAATAATGTTTTTTGGTCTGATTATTTTTACCAGTGTCCTGCACACTGCAGGAAGATGGGAACCACAAACAAGAACATATAGGAATCCTTGTGACATGTTCAGGGAGGATACATGAAAGCATTTATCCCTAAGAATGAAATGATCATTTTGTTTTCCAATTGTACATCATTTTTCCTCAGTTTCTTCCATGCTACCCTTAAAAACTATTAATGTGGCCCTGGAAGCATCATTAATCCATATACACTGTCTGTGTGTTGATCAGGACAAGTCAGCTGAGTTCTCCACAGGATCCAGTGTTGGGGTGAAGAATAATATCTACGCTTTGCTGGTGATGGGAGTGTATGAGGTCCTTATGGAGTACAACTTCATCCAAGCCAACTACAAGTAATACGCACGTCTCTTTGTGTGGTCAGGACGTTGTGAGCATAACTGCTATTGAAGTGATTTTTTGTTTTTTGTATTCATGTGCTTGCCTCTGCGTTTTGCAGTAAAAGTGGCTTTGAGGAGCTAATTGAGCTGTTCAACCGCTACCACAAGCTGTCCGAAATCCTGAGGGAAAAATCAGGAAAGAGTCGAGCTCCATCAAACAAGACCTTACGCAGTTTACTCTCTTTGGGCTTCGTATCAACTCTCCTCACTGCGCTCTTCAGGTAAATGCTTCTGCTGGCTACATGGATTACTGTTACCTGCATGTCTTTAACAATTCTCGTTATAAATACTAGGTCTTAAAAGGCATCAAATAGTCTTAATTGTTACAAAAAATGTCTAATTTCATTTATCCACCTTTTAACCTACCTTTTACTTTATACTTGCACTTAGCTATTGGCAAAATATAGATTAACCTAACTCGAATAGGAACAGGAATAACCACATTCCTACGTAAAACCTACCCCTGCACAGGACCACATACTAACATGCTTTGCTTGAAAAAAAAAAAGAAGACATTTCAAATTATTACCAGATTTGGTTAAAACTATCTTAAAGAGTTCTTAAAAAGCATTGAAATATAAGTGTCTGATACCTGTAGACACCCTGGTTATACTTATTAGTTCACATTTTACAAAATTAAATCATAGTATATAGGCCTGCAAAATACCTGGAAAATGTTTAGAAACTCTGTATTAATTTGGAATTGCACTTATTTTAGTTTTTACTCTTACATGTTCTGACTGGATTTTACACTTATTACAGCATTTATCAGAATGACAGTTATAGGTATAAAGCAAACTTGCCGAGCAAAAACGTAAAAACACTATATAAGTAAAATTTGCATTGAATCAAGAGCAGTATTGGCAAAAACAAATTGTTAAAAATATTTTCGGGAATAAATCTGTACTGAATTATTTGCCGAAAATGTAAAAAGTTAGACGAATGTTTAAAAATGCATCTCCTTTTGTTTTTTAGAGACAGTGCTCAGAGCAGAGAGGAGGCTCTCTCAGTGCTTCGCTCGAATGGAGAATTTGTGCGTTACGCAGTAAGTGTGGCTGTAAACAAGATCCAGCAGCTGGAGGAAAGTGGACACACAGACGGTCCAGATGGACAGAACACAGACAGAGCTTTCCGTTTCCTCTGTGACATGACAAGGTCAAATAGCAGCATCTAGTTGGACTGAGTTCATGGGTTTGTCTTCTGTTCTGTGACATTGTTTAACCAATGAGAGATCTGTCCCTCCAGTGTGCTGATGTGGCGTTACACCAACATCCCCAGCGTGGTGGAGGACGCAGGGAAGAAGGAAAAGCGCTCCAGCCTGTCCTTGTTGTGTCTGGAAGGTCTGCTCAGGATCTTCACAACGTGCCAGCAGCGCTATCCGGAAAAGATGGCCCAGCTTCTCTCCACCATGGGTCAGACAGGCACAGTGAAAGCAGTGAATTTTAGGTTTTACTCTTGAAAGGTGCACAAGAAGTCATCACAGTTTGTGTTTCTTGTAGAAACCTCAGGGGGCGACGCCGAGCCTGACGATGGCAACATGACAGAGATGAACTACTTTTACATCCGACAGTTTCAGGTGCACCTATACAGAATTTAGTCATTCTTTGCTTATTTTAAAGGTCAGCATGCAAATATTTGTTTTCTGATGGCAATGTGTAAGCCATACCTATCCATTGAAAGACTGTGTCAGATTAAAACAAAATTTTGTACCGGGAGACTTTTAATATGTTATATACAGGCCTTTTTGAGTTTTTTTGAACAGCAGTGTTTTAGATTTAGGGCGCACAGCTCCACCACATCTGTTCATCTACACTAAAATCCAGTTTTCTTTGTCCATCATCAGAGGGTGCTGTTCACACAGTTAAGTGGAGGTGAGGAAGAATTTAACAGCAAAGAGGCTCAGCTGCTGGTCAGCATCTTGAGCGTGCTCTCCCGTCAGCTGAAACCCTCCTCCCAGCAGGTAGGTGTGCTCTCTCTGAGCACTTCATACAACAACCTCTGCATCACCTGTTCCACTAACACACACCTACATCTACAGTTTGTTCAGATGATCACGTGGACTGTGAAAATCTGCAAGGAGACCAGTTTTGGTGAGTGGAAGTTTCGTTCATTTTTATCCCATGTGCGGTCCAGTAAGGCGTGTTCTGAGGTGAGTTTATTTCTCTCTTTTAGAGGATTCTGCGTTCTCCAAGGGCCTGCTTTCTCTTCTCTTCAGCCTGCACGCTCTCTATAAGAGTCCTGTGAGCCTCCTGCTGGAACTCTGCCAAGACATCCACAGCCAACTGGGAGATATCGATCAGGTACACACAGTTATACTGTGCTCTTTGTTCATATTAAGTATCATACCTTTAAAAACAGTTGCAGGGCAGCAGGTGGTATCAGTTGATAGTACCAATAATTCATTGTTACTTTATTATGGCAAATTTGACTGCACGGTTAGCAACAGTTTGTGTTACTGTTGTGCCGAATAAAGCTTCTGATGAGGTTTTTGAATGAAGTTTTAAATGGCTGTTGTCACATTTTATGACATCAACGCATAAAAAGAAAAACAACCCCAACCAAAATGCTCAATTTGAATAAAGCCATTTATTTGCTTGAATGCATTAGGTCTTATTTTGAAAAAACAATCACCTTTCTTTAATGAACAAATGTAATTTATGGTGCTGTTAGACTGCTGCTAAGCCACCTTGTTTTAATACAGGCGCGTGCCTCCCTTTGTGTGTGGCAAACAGAAGAGAGAACTATTTTTTTAATTTTGGATTTTGCAACTCTCTGAAGTTACTGAAAATGTCTGGATCACTTGAGTCTAAAACAATCCCATGCAGCTGCCACAGGAATCTAATTCTATAAATAGTAAAATAATGATAGATATCTTCATCATTATGGTACAAGTACAGCAAAATTACGTTTGCGACTAAATACATGATGCAGTAAAAAGACAGTAGAAAGTAGGACACTAACAAGAGTAGTAACAGTACGGCTTTGACCAGTGTACTCATATATGCAAACTATCTTTAAACACTTAAAAAACAGTCTAAAAATTAAACATTAATCTAAAAAATTCTAATATGGGAACAACTGTCTTTGCTGTCGTGATATATAACTAACAGATAAATGTATAGCTCCTGAAAAATGAGCAACTACGTATTAGCGGAGCCTAATCTTTATCTGTAACTATGCAAAAATACCAGGTTTAATCCAAAAAAATAGACATGAAAAAGAAAGAAAAGCTGCGCAACATTCACATTTAAAACTGAATGTCACCTATGAATGAAGCTTTAAACTATTCGGTACAGCCCTATGTTCTTGTATATCTCAATTTTTGCAAAATGAATACCCCACGTTTTGTATAACTTTATATTCTGCCTTTTCTTCTTGTATGATCAGGATGTGGAGGTGGAAAAACAGTCTCACTTTGCCATTATCAACATGAAGACTGCAACAACGGGAGCGGTGAGTGTTGGCTGCTTTCACCGGAAGATTCTGGTTTGCTGTGACATCAATATCTCAGAATGTGTTTGCGCAGTGTGCTCACCATCTTCATCATTTTAATCTCTTCTTGCCCCAGCTGCTGGTCCTGTCCCAGGTTGACAGAGTGCTTGATGAAGTGGACTGGCTCATTGCCAGAAAGAAAAGCCAGGCGGCCTCTGACAAATCAGGTTCTGGTAAGAAGCCTTGCAAACTGATGCTCAGTTGGATTTATAGTGAGAGTTGAGAGGAGACAAGGCAAGAAATGTATCTCTGTCAGGAAATGGTACTAAAACATCTGATGTTACCACTCTGATATGAAGGTGAGGCGACCCAGACTGCAGGCCAGCAGGATCCGATAGAGAAAGCAGTGACTCTGCAGCTCGGGACTCTTCTGACAGCATTAAATGAGCTGGTCCAGACCGCCCTGCTGCCCGGCACCTGTACCATCACACTGCTGAGAGAACTGAGTCGCACATACACCATCCTCACCACCCTGGCCAAATATGTGCGTTATCTTTAAACTCTATAATCTCAGTATGAACGCAGAGTTTGTGAAGTTTGTCCAGTGTGACATTTTTTTTTCTCCACGTGTTGTTTCAGTACATCCAGGTGTGTTCCAGCCAGCACGGTGCACTGCCAGCTCGCTTTGAGAAGCTGGTGAGTCTGAGGTGTTGTTTCTCTGTTTGAATCCTGCAGTGCTTCTGACGTCACGCTAATTGATTTTTTTTTTTTTTTTTTTATCCAGGTCAAACTGTCGGGCTCCCACCTGACACCACAGTGCTACTCTTTCATCACATATGCACAGGTACCGCTCAGTCCAGTTCAGTCGTCCTTGCCAAAACTCCAGATTTTCAGACAAATTATAATCTTTCATTATGGTTATGCCATTTGGAAAACAATGCGTTTTCTCTTTTAGAGTGGAGAATTCAGTGGCGGAGGCGCAGATGACAAGAAGAAAAAGAAAAGGAATGAAGTGAACACCGCTGCCTCTGTAAGACTTCTTATCTCCTATAACTATGCAATGATTGTGACTGATTTGCACTGTACACTCACATTTTCTGTTTATTAATACTAAATCAAATTAAATGTATGGCTACACCGTACAACTAAAAACTTTTGAGCCTCAAATAATTCAGATTTTGAATAAATGCAATCAAGAATCTTTTTTGCTCTCTTGACAGGCAAAACTTTTGCGAGAGACAAAAGCCATCCCTAACTTGATCTTCAGTGTTGAGCAGTATGAAAAATACCTGATCACACTCTCAAAGAAGTCAAAGGTTTGTGCGAAATTAGATTACTTGTGGTAGTTGACAAAATACATAGAGACTTGTAAACCAAACCATTGTGCAAAATACAGAAAGCTCCCTGGACATCATCAGTGCTGTCATCAGTTGGGCCTCTCACGCAGTGTTTCACTCACTCAACACCTGTGTGTCTGTCTGTCCAGGTAAATCTGATGCAGTACATGAAGCTGAGCACGTCAAGAGATTTCCGTATCAATGCTGCAACTCTGGATGCGGCCATGCAGGAGCAGGACGACAGTCAAGAGGCGAGTGCAATCTCATACTGTAATCAGCAGCTCTGAACGTCCATTCAAAAACATCAAAACATTTTTACCGTGCAGATTGAGCAAATGGTTCAAATGTTTTCCAGCGTGTTTTGAAAGAATCTGTTTAGTTTTTATGTGCTTTGAACATTTAACTCCCTTAAACAGTCTCTCGTCCTGCACGCTTCTGCTGGATGAGATCTAAGTGTCTGTTTCTTTTTTTTTTCTTCCTTTCAGGAGTCACAGGATGCAGAGGAGACACAAGAACCCAAACAGAAGAAGAGAAAACAGTGAGCTGACACTCTGCTCCATTTGTTTGATACACAAATCCAGATTCCTCTCTCATCTAGAACTCGAACGGCTGCTAAACAGCCTCCTGGCGGTGTTGGTGTGTTTGTGTGGTTGAACTGCTGTTCTGCGTAACAGTACCTCGGCCCAGAAGCTGCTATCTTCCTTTGTTCAGAGAGCCTTTGGTGATGTTGATGATTTGGTACACGTCCAAGGCCTCACCTGTGGAAAGATTGCACACACTGTTTAAAGCTCTGGTTGTCCTACTGTTCACTTAATTCAACAGAAAATGTTTTTTGTATGACATGTATTTCTAATGCTGATAGATGTCAACCGTAATGGTTCTTCTTGACTATCAAAACTGTAATTTTTATTTTACATTATTTAAACATTTGTTGAGGACCTATTTGAGTTCATCAGGATGAATAAGCTGCTGATTGTTTAGAGGACGACTTTTTTTAAAAAACAGTTTTTTTTTTGTTTTAAGGCAGTGCAGTTGTAACCACATGTAGTGGTTCTTAAGATGGCCCAGCTTTATCAGTCCTTGGCTACACAAAGGGAATAGGTGGATCTAATACACATAAATGCACCCTGAAGAGATTTTCAGCGTAGTCCTCTGTTAATTGCTGTTTTGTTATTAAAATAAATAATTTTTCTTATTGTTTATTGTTTTGTTTTATTGTGTCTTGCATGGAATTTTATCAAGCCCGGCAGTATTGGGAGTAAAACTGTTGGCATGTTTGATATTCGTGTGTCCCTTAAATTTATAATTATATTGTACGGTATGTTCTTTTCTGGACCGGTCACACAAGGCTGTGTGCAAGTAAACAATGTAAAATGGCCCCTTACCTTTGATTTAGATTTTGGATTGAGACACATGGATAAACTTTAAGAAATATTTTATGGATAAATTCATGTTACCCAAGGTACCCTCAAAGTAGTAATTTGTGTACATAAAAAAAAATATTTCCACAAAACTATTTCTGCAGGGATTAGATCCTTAATTTACCTTTCTTTCTTTTTATGCACACTTTTTTTAGGGCTGGGTAATGCATCAATTTTATCTCTATATCAAGATACGAGACTAGGTATCGTTTTTTTCTGGTTTGAAAAGCTGCATTACAGTAAAGTGATGTTATTTTCTGAACTTGAGCAACTGCTCTAGCTTTTTTATTATTTGCCTCTACCCACTAAGCAATTATCTCCATGTTACTGATGATTATCAAAAATCTCATCGTGTAGATATTGTGAGAAAACACCATAAGTCAGCCCTACAATAAAGACTGATGCTGGTGTGCAGAACTCACCAGGCGGTAGGCCGTATTTTCTTTCCAGCCCTGTGGGGTTGGAGGGGGTCACGCAGTCCATGTTGACCTCCTTCCTCAGACACTGGTCAATGTCCACTGCACTGAAGAAAGCTACTGATTGGGGAAGGTCCTGCATGCCTAATGCATGGGCGAACACACTCCTGCAGGAGAGACAAACACACAATTAGACAAACTGTTGAGTTTATTGTCCGTTTTCTAGTGAATATTATGACGGAGAAGAACAAACACTGCGAGCAAACCTCGTAAGCACATTTGTGATCTGAAGTGCCAGCGCTGCTCTGTAACGGTCCTCGCTGCGGACGAGGTACCGCACCTCGTCGTGGATGCTGATGCAGAAACGGCCGTCAATGTCGTACTGCTCAAAGAGCCACTTCATAGCCACCAGCATCAGATGTAGGTAGTCCACTGCAGAGCTCTGGACCACCCAGTTCACTCTGCTCGTGATAAACTGACAAAAGAAACGTGGCACCATCATCATTAGCAAAAACAATGAACTTCATCCAGTTGGGGCTCTGTAGTGCTGTATGTAGAATTCATTATTTAGCAAAAAGCCATTTCTGTGCTAAAAATTTCTTTTTTAGCCACTTAATGATGAGATTTTAGGACTTACTGACACTTGGCTATGGGCAGTAAAAATAATATAAGGGCTAAGATTATCAGCCTGGCTGATTATTAGGGCTGATATTCTGCATTTGCGGATTATCTGTATTGGCATTTTATTTTAACGATCATCAATAAAATAAATGAACTAAAAAGTGTAAAGAAAGTGTCAGCATGGGCAGAACTTACACTTTTTTACACTCAGGGAGCTACTTTATTTATGCATTTCATATTTAAATTTTTCACTTGAGTTGCTGGGAACTTGCTGTATGTGATGTTGAACATTTCAGTTTTGATTCAACATTTGCTGAAGGCTTTTAAACAAAGTTTTATGTTGGAGTTTGTCATCTTCCAAATTCTAAATATTGACAAAGACTTTCATTTTTATTGTAAATGCATACTGGTTCCAAATATCGTTCATTGATATTATTAATTCCTAATAATCGGTATCAGTGTTGGCCCTGAAAAACTAACTTCGGTCGACCCCAATCTCTTACAACAAATCTCCAAAATTATACTTTAAAAAAAAAAAAAAAAAAAACAGTTTTTGGCTGCTCATGCTAGTTGAATTCCAGCATGTTGATTAAACTGGGACCGACCAGTTTAATCAGTTAATCACTGATCAGCTTCGCCTCACCTCATCCTTAACCGCCTCTGGCTCCAGCGCTCTGCTAATCCTGCAGCCAAGAACAGGAGTGGCTGGCTGGGCTGAATGAGCGATACTTTCCAGCTTGTTGAACATGTCCGACTCTGTACCTCCAGTCCACAGACGTTTGCTAACCATATCCCACTTCTTCCGTCGAGAGCTGAGTGATGTAAGAAACACAGAGAGACAGAGAGGTGAAAGAACAGATTAACTCAGAGGATGTGGGGGGATATGATACATTAAATACAAGTGTTTGTGTGATGTTTGTCTGATGTGTTCCTTGCTCGCTCACCACTGTGACGCCAGTTTGCTGATCCTCCGCAGCTCCTGCAGGGTGACACTTCCATAGTCCTCCCTCTCCACTTCAATACCCAGCTCACTGACCAGCCACTCAGCCTCCTCTGACAACTGGTATCTGACAAAACAAGCAAACATGTAGCACTAGAGATTTCAACTCCACAATAATAACTAAACCAAATGAAAAATAAACTCTTTATCTAAAAGCAGAGCTACTAAACTTGAGCGTACCTGCGTGTGCCCTTTGTTAAAGCGTACATCTGCTTGGCCTTACTGGCTGCATTGGCCTGACTGAGGCGGTGGTTGAACTGCATTAGCAGCCTCTCAGCGAAAGGTTGTCCCGCACCGTAAATACGTCCATAGTTGAACACCTTGGCATGCTCCCGGCTGATGCCCACAGAGTCGGCAGTGCGGCTGTGCAGGTCAGTGCCTTGACTCTTCTTTCCCTGAAGGGTCATCCAGCCAAACGCTGTACAACCTGAACCCAGCAGAGACACAAGATGAACACAGTTAACATCACATGCTGTTTGTTGAAACTGTTATGGCTTAAAAAAAAACAGGGTTCCAAAGAAGTATGGAAAAGTCTGAAATTTCTTTCTAGTAACTTCCAGGCGTGGATAAGTATAGAAAAAAAGACAGTACAGCTGTAATAATATAGAAGAGCTATGCAAGATTTCAAATGAACACATCTCACCGTGCATGCCAGCAAAGTGAGCCTCTCCCAGCACAGCAGCAATCCACAACTCTTGAGAGTCTACATCTGCTCCCACCAGGTGATATCCAGGCGGTACCTGCACCATGGCCTTCAGCTCACTGCCTACACGATCCCGCTGTGGACACAAAAAAAGCAACATTTCTCTATGGGCTAATAAATGCAAGTCAGCTTATTTATTTATTTAAATTATTTTAAATGATCCCCATTAGCTAATGCCAATGACACCAGCTAATCTTCCTGGGGTCCAAAATTCAGTACATCCTATTCATATTATATACACAGGCGTGTACGTGATGTACATTAGCTTTATCATAAACGCTGTATACAACATCAGATCTGCTCTACCTTATTCCATCGCATATCCATGTCAGTTTATGTTACATGAAGTGGTCGTAGAAGCTCAGTGAAGCATCTTTAGTGGTACACATTCAATAACATTCACATAATTCATCTCACGATCAGTCCATGAATTGGCCTCAAAGGCCTTCACCGGAGAACAAGAGCCAACGCTGCATCATTGATCAGCTGCTTAAGTAACATGTAAAGGATGTCTAAATTATTATTGGACTGGCGTATGTAAAGGGCTATTCTAATACTTGATGGTACGATAAATGACTCTCCTTTTAAAAGCATTAGATTTCCTAAGTTTGGTAACTTGACTGTAAAAACATTTGCAGAATAAATGCCGTTACTGAAGAGAGCGGTTACGTTTAGGGCAAACCTTTTCTCTGCTAGTAGCCATAAGAGTTTACAATGTATGCTATCCGTGTTTGTTCTTATGAGACAATATTGGAGTCAGTTCAAATTCTGAGTTAATGTGAGTCTGTGACGTGTGATGTTTTTCTTTGTCGACTCTGCTTCTTCTTACCCGTGCATTACTGGCAGTCAGCCACGTTGGCTCCACAGCCCTACGCGTTACCGTTCCAGCGGTGATAACCTGAGGTAATATGGCACCATACTGCCCCTCTTCATCAAACTCTTTGTGTCTTTGGGAGACAGAAAGGTTGTTATAAACAGCAATGACTTTCCCCTTATAGAATAAATACAGGAAAGCTATTAATATAACGGCAAACCTGCTGACAGTATGAGGAAGCTCTCCCTTTCGCAGCATCAGCGCCATCTGAGAGCTATAAAGCCATAATGAGGGCAGAAATGTAAATAAAAGAGAAAAAAAAAGGTAAACATAAAAAAACACACATGTTGGGCTATCGTTGTAGGAGGATATTTTTCACCGATTTTTAAAATGATAAAGGAGAAAGTTTAACAAGGTGAGGAGGAAATGAATTCCATATCTTGAAACCTCTGTATGTGATTCTAAATTGTGATGAAAAGGTTCGTGATTGGGGGAGCTGAAGCTGGAGTGCTTTTTGGGTGGAGTAATTATGAAATTTATTGTTAGTGATAAAGAGATTATGAAAACAGGGGGGGAGTGTTTTATGACCAAAAAAATGAATAACTTTATGGTGAAAACTAGACAGTTACTTTATGCGTTTATGGGCATTCCTCCAGAAGGACATCATTTTATTGATCTCCAGAGCTCGTGTCGCGTTGGTGCCACCGTGTCCTGCCCTGAGAGTACCGTCCTCCATCTTGGACAGGAAGTCTTTTGAAAAAGGACTGCCAACATTGTTGTGATTGCCATCCTGAAACACACATATTCAGTGAGACGAATGAATAAAAAGACCATACGCCAACGGTTCGTACTAAAGACACTTTATGTAAACAGTGAAGCTTCACCTTGTGAGGTAATTTGAAAAACCAGCACCCTGGGATATTGACATCGTTGTACGGGCCGTTTCCATGGTGATAATGGCACTGACTCTCCTCTGGGACAATATGTGAATCTTGAGACTGAATGCATGCAACAAAATCACAGGAAATTACAATAAGTAACGTTCACTTTCAGCACAATGAAACAACAACATGCAGAATAAAACCCCCAAACACTGTGTGCAAGACCAGAAAGGGCTGTTCCATATTAAAAAGTCCATAAAAGATGTTGAAATATAGAAAACTTTATGACACAAAGTCATTAAGCACCTGTAACTATCACTAGCATTTCACTCACCCCGCTTTTCTTCTTCACCACATTTTTGGTTAATCGGACTTCATTTTCCTCGGTCACACTCTCAAGGGATCCTAACTCCTCCATCTTGAGGAGAGTAAGAAACACACTTGTGTCATGATACATATTCTATCATTACAGAGCCTCTGGGCCTGATCAGTGATCCAGCACTGAATATACTCTGACACTTGGATGTATAAATGATGCAAAGGCATAAAAAACAAGCACTTTCTCACAAATCAACTGGTATTTATAAAGAAAGATGTGCAAACCGTGCATGTACTTCAAACCAGGTGTATGCACAGTTTTAGCTAAGATGGCTGCAGGTGTTATGATAAGAATAGAGTAAATAATAATTGAGACACAGGAAACGCTATTTTAAGGTTGCCAATTTGACAGATTGTGTTCTTAATTTCACAGATTACACAGTGTTCTGTAAAACGTTAACTAAAGGTGCATGTAATTTCAAATAATTAATGCGATGAATTTCATGATTTTTCCTTACATTTGAGCTACTACATTTGATCATCTCCCTACTAATGATCACGTCATTTGATCCTGAAGCACTTTGTAAAATCAGTTTCCATTGATAATCCTTCTGATGATTGAGATTTTACTGTGATGATTTACATAAATATGTGATAAATTAGTGGTATGGGCACTACAAACAGCCACAGGTGAACGTAACGACGGCTGCTTTGACACCACTGCAAAACCTCGCTGATGCCACACAGTGGTTAAAACTTAATTTTGTTTACCCCATTTCTCATTGACAGGTCTAATAAATGGTGGAGAAGGCTCAGCCACTGTTTAAAGAAATTTCTACATGTATTTATGGCAAACCTGGGGTGTGCAATCACGCACTTGCTCCAAGTTCCACAAAGACTGAGATTTCTAAAAAAAACTTAGGTGAATGTTCAGCTTTTAATTCTAGTAAACATAATGCATATGCACATTTATGTTCGAATCGTGAATATACACAATTTTATGCATCTGGCCCAAGGTCAACATAATGCAAATTTCAGACGATTCAACATTTAAACCATTTTATAAACCATAAACTTAAAGAATTGAATTTTGCTGAATCCACACCATGAAAAGTTATGCTGCATCAGCTACTAGCTGTTCCTGTTTGTCTATAATAGTGTATTTAAAAACAGTAACCTTAATAACTTCACTGTCCTAAGACAAGACAAGATTGATGTGAAGCTATAGGTGACGTCTTTATTATATTATTTCAAAACAGTGGATTTACGGATGTTTATGAAAGAGATGACTTCTTGTAAACACTAAAAGAAAAAAGTAAATCACATTCTCAGCATATGCACCTTTTCCCACACTGTGCTGTCTGTCCACACAAGGTCATCTGAAGGGCTGCAGTCCACATATTCAGGCCGCTCTTTGCTGTTCTGTTCACAATACTCTTTGTAAATACGCTCAATAGCTCTGTGGGACAAAACAATACTTAAATAAATGCACACACACCCCATTCTGTAAATATCTAAGATTAAATATTAATTAATAGCTCATGTCTTGGTGAGGTTATCACGGTGTATTAAGTACCTGTGTGGGCACACGGGCCCCGTACTTTCCTCCTCAGGTACCAGGTTATCCCTGCGTCCAGGTACCAGATAGCCCCACCCGTGTTTCTCTGTGTAATGCAGGGGAAAACCATCCCACGTCAGACCCATCAGCTTAGGAGTCACTCTCATCTGAAGACTGATGAGGCTGGCTCCAGGTGACCAGCTGTCGTCCTCTGACATCTTCTCACACAGCTTACGATACCACCTAAAGGACAAAGGCAAGACTGTCAGGAGAAAGTAAAGGATAATTATTAAATGGCTCTGTGGTGCTGAGTGACGTTACCCTGGGTGTCCAGGCAGATGTTGCCTTCGCTTTGGAAGTCGATTCACTGTTTCCTTCAGCTTCTCCACAGCCAGTCTGCCGGGGCAAGGACCTGCCATCTCCTTTTCAGAGGGCGGACCTGGGTCTAACAACAACTCAACTGAATCATCTCATAAGTTATTTCTATGCTTTTTTTAATTGTTGTTATACTATTTAAACTAAAAACATTAACATTTAAATCTATTTTTTAAATTATTTTTGATTAATTGTATTACTTTTATTGTATTACTTACTATTCTATTTTTTATTTTATTTATTTATTATAAATTTCTCATAATTCATAATTTTATCAATTATTTCTAGTCTAATTAATTTATGTATTTCAGTTAATTTGTAATCTGTTATTATTATTTCATTTTTATTATTATTATTATTATTGTCATTGTTCATTTTATTTTATTTTCTGTGAGAGTTTGACTGTGTGAGGAGATGTATATTTATTTACTGATGTAAATTTTTTGATGCGCAGTTGAAACTTCAATAAAAATATTGTAAAACAAAAAAAAAACAGCCTTCTTGAAAAAAGATAGGTATGACTGTGGCTTTATAAGTGTGGCCCAGGATCTGAGTTTATACCTTCTTCCCATTCTGGAAGAGGAGTAGCAACTTGTGTTTCGGATGCTTTTTTGGCCTGTTTCTTCTTGCTGGCTGCTACTTTCTTTATCTTGAACTCCTGCACGTCCCACTCAAGATCCCAAAGCCAGGGGTCTTCTTTGAATCTTAAAAGAAAATCACAAAACATACACACAATGTGGATGTTTTTATACAAAGCACTTCAACACTTACTGGAAGATACATGGAACAACAAATTATGCATAAATCTAGTAGGCTAAAATGAAATAATGTGCTACAGTCACAATACGGTGATCAATATGTGCTCTTCTCACCTGTCATCCTGCAACAGCTGGCATGCATCATCCGCTAGAGTCATCAGAGACTTCTTCATCTCTCTCTGGAGCTCTTCATAAATGTCCTGAGAATCTTCCAGGTAACGCCCCCAGTTCTGATTGACAGGAAGGTAGCTGACGCCCATCTCCAACATCCCTGCAAACGTCACTGGATGAGGACACCTTTTAAAAAAGATAAAAGATAAAAGAATTTGCAAAAACATTGGGGAAAGCAATATAATTTATTGGCCAGAAAATCAATATATTAAAAAGTTAGAAGAAAAATTTTATTGGTCGGGATTTACTGACCTCTCCATGAAGAGCGGAAGCTGCTCTGTAAAGATTTGATGTGTGGCCTGGACATCCATGGCGCAATACTGCATTAACTCCTGCAGAGGTCAGCAAAGCCACATATATTTGTCCGTACTGCATGATGAATGCCAGTCATTTAGGGGACTTTAATAGAGTGTAATTTAAATAAATCTGGCCTATGGTTACTGAAAATGTGACACAGTATTTGTCATGAAGCTCTGACCTGAAAGTTGCTCCTGACATCCGTCATGCTGCCCTTCACAAATGTCTCTCTGACCTCTTTCTTCAGCGGCGGCCCTCCCACATACAGTGCATGGACATCAGCCAGGTTATTAATGCTGCTAATATTAACCCAGTCCCAGGAGCCAATCTATACACACAAAGACATCATGTCACATTCAGCTTTCAAAGCGACTAACCACACTTATAGATCCTGACTCTTTCAGCAAAAGAAAAGCTGCAACATTATCACAAATGATGCATGTTGAAATATTGTGCATTGAAGAACACAAACCATTGGCCCATCTCTTTTCTGTTCAGTTTTTTTCATGTGTGCCTTGACCTCCTGAAGACCTCTCTTTTTGCCCAGCTTATTGGCCATCCACAGTGTGCGCTGGAACCCCGTCAGCCCAGAGATGGCCATGTGAAGGCTCATGGTGTCCATGAAGCGTACCTTAGAACCCTTTATGGAAGAAACAGAGAACTATAAGTGAACTTTTATGTCATACACAGAGAGGTGCCTGCTTAATTGCACATTTTTACATCATACACTAAAGATGCAACACAAAAAGAAGGAAAGGACAGAGTGCTAGAAAGCTAAGTTTGCAAAGAGCCAAATGAGAAATGAGAAAAAACACACATTTTCATTGATAAAATTTCCTCAGACATTTCCATGACATTCAAGGGCACATGAAAATTCTTTTTGTTTTCTCTGTCCACTAGCCTTGTGTTTTTCAGACATATCAGATTCAAAATAATATAATCTCTTTTCAAACAGTATTTAACCTTCTGAAAACTGAAGCATCTCTTTTCTTGTGCTGCCTTCAGACGCCTTTTACAACCTATTTAAACCTTTGAATGCTGAGCAAATTGGTAACTTGGTAAGAAATGTTTCGCAAATGCAAGACATTAAAAATGTAGAAAATAATTTTTAAAAATCCAGAGAAAAATGTGTGTGTGTGTGTGTGTGTGTGTGTGTCTTTTTTTTGTTTTTATAATTTTCAGGTCTTTTACATCTTTGTTGCTCACTACCTTCTGACAAAAATGACACCAAAGTGCTCCAGTTTTAAAGGGTTAGGCTAGTAGGCAAACAGGAAGGAAGACACAAACCAAAGGGGAAAATGACTGATTCAGATGACTTTTCCAGGCTTGGAAAATGTGACTGTGGAAATCCATGACTTATCCAGGTATTTCATGACCGTGGGAACTCTGCACATTATCATCTGAATACTGACCTTTAGTAAGTATTGCTCCTTGATGTAAGATCGGTCAAAACTGACATTATGGCCTACAATGAGCTTCTCCATCCAATCACCTCTTGGCGGGCGGGCAGAGTTTCTAGGTGTCTCCAGGGGAATGAGGTCAGCCAGGGTCAACTGGTTTGACCAGGAGTACCGCTCCTCAATCAGACGCTTACTGCACCAGGAGTACCTTGCAGAGAGATGTGCACATTGTGGGAAATTAAAATCTAACTAATAAAGAATCAAATATGTACGTTTAAGCAATTTTGGTAATGTTAGTAGAAGGGCTTGGCTGATATTGGTTTTTCAGGGCCAATACCAATACTGATTATTAGTACTTAATGAGACCGATAACCAACATTGGGAACTGAAGTGCATTTACAATAACAATAAAAATATTTGTCAAAATTTAAAATTTGGAATATAACAAAGTCCAACAAAAAACTTTGTTTAAATGCCGTTAGCGAATGTTTAATCAAAACTGAAACTTTCAACATCATGTAACAGCAAGTTCCCAGCAACCTTTTTTTTTTTTTTATAAATTTCAGTGAAAATTTAAATTAATAATGAATAAATGAAAATAGCTCCCTGAGGTTTAACAAAGTAAAAGTTCCTCCAACACTGATACTTTTTTTGAATGTATTTCGGACTGCCCTGGTGTCGGTTCAGTGTAATATGTACACTTTTTCATTAATTAAATTTGTCGGCAATCATTACAATAAAATGCTAATACAGAAAATCGTCAAAATGCCAAATATCGGCTCCAATAACCGTCCAGGCTGATAATCTGTCAACCCCTAACTAGTAGGGCGATGGAAATCCATCCTCCACCAATCAAACAAAACTCGACCCATCACACAACACCTCAGTGAAACTAATCAATCCTTCCAATAAACAGTTTAATGCCATTCAGTGCATTTCTTGCTTGTTCCTCACCAGTTAGTGGGAGACACAGCAACAGCCAGTGTGGGACACCGTCCCTCTGTCATGCACACCTCCACATCAAACACCAGGGCCGACTCCTCTGGGAAATGAACCTTTTGACTCTCCCCATTAGGCCCATAGCGTGTCCAGCCAACCTCCCAGCTCCATTCCTGTGGCATGGGAGGGAGCTCAGCCAGGTGCAGCTTGGTGGCAGCCTCAAGGTAGGGAAGACTCTGCTTCTGGGCCAACATACGAAAGTGCTCATCAATATCTTTGCCATACATTTGGGGAAGCTTCAGTTCCACTTCCGGCAACAGTGAAGTTTCCTTCCCCCACAGTTCATGTTTCTGCAGGTGCATAATGCTGCGCTTCACATCCTCCTCTCTGTACTGTGGTTCCAGCCCTCGAAAGATCTGGTCATGGAGGTTCTTTGACAGCATCTGGATGTTAAGGGGGTTCAGGCGGGTCTCTGTGGAGTCCTTGCCCTGGAGAGAGACAGGCTTGGTGGAGTAGAGGGAGCGCAGACACCTCCATTGTAGAGAGATGAGAGTCCTCTGCAGTGGATGGCGCACCACATGCAGCATCACCTCATTTGGACTTCACACTAGAGCTGGAAGATATTGATGCAACATCTATTTTATGACACATGATACAGCTTACCCCCAGTTTCTATCATGCAATATTATTATAGGCACAAAGACTAGATATTGCTATATCTAGGTACTAAAAGGACTCAATACACAGATAATATTGTTTGAGATTATGTTATGATGTGTAACTGTGTATACATTGTATTGTGTTCAAAAACAAAATGTGCAACATTGGCTGTTAAATTGCACAGTGATTGGAAATATCTTGGAGAAAGAACTCAGCTACACATGTTCACTCAGTAAAGTTAACTTTATTTAAAAATGTATTCTCAACTTTAACGTTAACGCTAAACAACTGCTGGACTAGATGTTAGCTAGCTTAACCTACCGTAGCACACTACAGTAACGTACATTGCAAATTGAGAAAAACAGTCACCTTATTTGTTAAAATTAATATAAGACACCACCAACCTGATAATGTAACGTATGCTGGCCCATGCCCCAAGAGGACTGTTGCTAACTTGTGAGCAACCAAACAAAAAGCAAGCTGTTTAATCCCGCACTTGCTAAATTTGTTAGCTAGAATGTCGCTTAGAGCCAAAAAAGACAACACACCTGATTCGTGTTATGAGGTTTCACGTTAACTAATCAGCCCAAAAATGTTTAAACCAGCTCCACAACAACTTAGCATGTTAAGTTAGCATATCAGCCCATGGGGTGTTAGGACCAAACGAGACGAAGCGTGAGCGACCCCATGCGGTCCGGATGACCGCTTCGGTTTTTACCGATACAAACAAACGGGCGGACTCGCTACAGTATCGTCGAAAAAGCCAAAGTGGTTCATCCACAATCTCTGACAATAGAAGAACCACACTTATTGAAGTTATCCATGTAAAATTGAACAGGTGTAGATTTTGGTATATATATGTAATAATGCAATGTTTGCTACATAACGGGGCCGCGTGGCCTAATGGATAAGGCGTCTGACTTCGGATCAGAAGATTGCAGGTTCGAGTCCTGCCGCGGTCGCTCTTTTCTCATGTTTTTTACGAAAGCGATTGTATATCACTGCACTGTGTCCTTCAGGACCGTTTAGGCATTATCAACATATAGCCTGCCATGCTAAATATGGCAAGTAATATCATTATGGTGTTAATCGAAGGGAATCGTTACCATGAAATAATTTTAAACTCAGCTTCCTGATGTGGATGTGAATATACTGACCGAGGCAGTGTCGGTCTTATTTCACTGCAACACCTGGTTTATTCCAGCCTTACAATACAGCTACGCGTTGTCGAGATGGTACTTCGCTACGCAAATACACACATATATGAACGTAGAGGACATGAGTATTTTCTGTCTGCTTCTACATGTAATGTCTGTGTCTTTTGTATTGTCCGGGATGCTCTGTTATGATTTAATCCTGTTGTGTTTTATTATTGCATGTCAGACGATGGCGGATGACACGGAGGATGTTGAGCTGGACTTTGCTGATGATGAGCAGGAGAGGGCGCGGAGAAGCGCAGTCATAAGGTGCACTGCAGGAGACGTTTGTTATCACATAAACGATTTTTTCTTGTCTGATTTTTTTGCTTGTGTAAATATAAATCAGTGGGGATGTTGGTTAGTTGTGAGATTGTTTCCAATTTGTTAGTTCGTGTCATTTAGGCTATATCACATGAAGCGCCTTACACAAAACTCAATAAGTAAATTGGACAAGTTATGATGTCTAATATAGGTCCACATGGGGCAGATTTTTTTTCTCTTAGCTTAGGCCTATAGAAAATATGATTTTATTATTAGGGGAGAACGGGGTTTGTCGTCACACTTTTTTTCAGCTTTTCTAAAGAAACTGTATCTTTAATATATTCCTAAACTTAGTCTATTAAAAAGATATCTATCACACACGTCATGCACACTTGTGGCAAACTGTTTCCATTATGCTGCTGGTAGTCATGGTTTATGAGTTTGGTTGTCTCAATTTTATTTTAATGGTGAAAATAATAATAAACAATCACATCTTGTAGCCTAGCAAAGAAAAAACTTATTCAAACCATATTTTGTCTTGCGCGGTTTTTAATGGTAATAATTATTCTATTATAAACCTGATGTGTAAAAGCAAATAAAGAAAACAGAGATGTGTTTTTTTATGTTTACATTTTGACATGAAAACACTAAAAGACCTCTAACTTCAATGTCAATTGTCTTACTCCTGAAAAGACCTTGACCTCTGGCCCCAGTTGTGAAAATTTCAGTACCAACATCTTTTTTTACGATCGCCCTCTGAGGAGCAAGAACTAATGAATGTGACAACCAGCCCCGTCCTCCCCTACATCATGCTCACCTTTTTTCTGAAATGTGTAGTCGTGCTGTACAACAGAGTTATCTCTGTATGCTTTAATCTGTTGTGCCTCACTGACATTTTTAGGCCCTTCATCATAACTAATCCTGTGCCTTTAATTTCAGACACCCCCTTGCCTCTTTTTTCCACCTGTTCTTCCGGGTTGTTGCCATCGTTGCCTATTTGCTCTGTGACTGGATCAGCGAGAACTTTGCATCATGCTTTGTCCTGATCATCACTCTGCTCTCTTTTGACTTCTGGTCTGTCAAGGTGAGAGGTCATTTAGGTCCGCTGCCTATTCCCCCTGACTTCCCTATGCCTCACATCTTTCTTGCCTTCTTGTGTGCCTCAGTACTGTTTAATTCCTTCCCTTTTACCTTTCAATCACTCACATTTGTCCTGTGTTTCAGAATGTGACTGGCAGGCTGTTGGTGGGGCTGCGCTGGTGGAATCAGATCGACGAGGATGGAAAGAGCCTCTGGGTGTTTGAGGCCAAAAAAGTAAGCCATTGTGTGACATTTTGAGTGTGGAGGAGCATTTGGAGGGTGTTCAACTTTGGGGCATTGCTATGTGTGCAGAGGTGTCTACTCGATGACTTGGCCTCAAGTCAGACTCGTGTCACAAATTTGATGACTTTAGACTCAAATTGACAAAATCAAAAATGGCTTGGACTTGAAAACCAATGACTTGTGACCTTACTTGTGATAAATTAATCATGACCAGTTATCAGTATCACCTCTCTTCTCTTCATTTTTTTAGCGTGTTAATAACATTTTGCAAGCAGATGCAAAAACATGACAATGTATAATGTGCATTTATCACACCTGTGAATACTCATGTGTGCGCGCAGTCCTCCCGGGGCAACAGCATTGGGACAGAGGCTGAGGCAAGGATATTTTGGCTGGGTCTCATCATCTGTCCTCTCATATGGACATTCTTCTTCTTCACCTCCCTCTTCTCCCTGAAGATTAAATGGCTGGTGAGACACATGTTGTTGGTGTGCATGCTCTGCAGGGGCCACGTGAAAAAATGTAGTTCATAAATGCATCATTTAATTTGTCTGCCTTGCAGTCCCTTGTGGTAGCTAGTATTTCCCTCCAAGTGGCTAATCTCTATGGCTACCTACGCTGTAAGGCAGTGGGCGAGGACGGCCAGCCTGCAGACACCCGCTCTTTCACGGGACAGCACCTCCTGCAGCGTGTGAGTGACTGACTGCAGCTTTTAGCATGTACACATGTCCTGTTAACATGTGAGTGTGAGCTCACCGATAATTTATCGTCCTCCAGCCAGACATCATCTTTGGAATACTATGAAGATGACCTCCTCCTGAACAGCCACTCTGCTGTGTCTCTTTGTGAGCGAGACAGAGGAAGATAGATGAGAGCCGCCTCATCTCCAAAGTTCCCACAAACTGCATCTACTTGAATGGCTGTGTGCCTTGTGCATGCCTTATGCTGCTGACTGTTCACTTCACTGTGTTGCCCGTAGATGAGTCTGGCTATTGTATCAATAAAAGATAAGTGCATTTTAAATTTTGTTCTACTCTGTTGTTGTTTTGGAATAGCTGAAAATTAACTTATTATGAAAAGAGGTAAAAAAAACCCCCATAATTTATAAACCAGGTGTATAGATTGTGACATGCATGTTTTTTCTTTTGCTTTCAGTAACCATCTACCATAAATAACACAGCTAAATCTGATTCAAGGACCCACAAATGAACATTATTGTCTGTGAAAGAAATTTGGCTTAATTTAAGAAAAAACAGGGAGTTTGAAATGAAGTTAAATGCCACACCCTGTCTCTATTGTCTGATTGAAATTGTTCTGATATACCTCCAAAGGTTTTAAAAGGAATTGCTGATTGCACCTCAGATACAATGTTAAGCATTAATTAAGCTATATATAAATTTAAGTTTTGTGACAATGTAGACAGTTGTATGTGATGCATGCTTTAGTGCACCATATAATAAATAAATGAGCAAACGAGCAGGAATGGTAGAAAAGAATAGGAACCACCTAGTCTTAAAAACTAAAAAAAAAATAAAGGAAAAGAAAAAACTATTATTCAAACACAATTTCAAGTCCTATGAGACCAGATAATTTAAAACGTTTTTCGATTATAAATCATTTGCTATGGATTTTTCCTCCATGGGAAATTAATTAATCTGTGCACTGTGGATGACATTTTAACACACATGTATTTTTCATTCCTCTGTAATTCCAAACATAATCTGTGGGGGAAATTGGTAATTTTAAACTGAGCTAATCCAATTTTATTACCTCCAGAAATATTCCTGTTTAGTAGTCAAACCATTCGTTTTGAGGATACATTTTAGTCAATGTATTCTGCAGTCTATCCCTAAACTAGAATGCAGTGCCAAAAACCATCAGACCATAAGCTCAGTTCGCTCAATCAAAATGAAAAAATCAGAGATGATGAGCTATTGTGTTATATTCTGCCATCATTTGCTGTCTTAAAAACATGATGTGAATGACTCCACTGTATTTTCATTTGATTCCGGTGAAGTTTACACACTATAAAGCGCTCCTGGTCGTACAGATTTGGAGGGAACGGTTCAGTCTTGGCTGTGGCCCCTGAGCTCCCCAGCCATCACTTACCAAACGGGTGAGATCCCAAAGATCCTTTATTGATGAAGAGTGCTCACACCTGCTCCCAGACTGTGAAACACTGAGCAGCATACGGGGCTGGAAATCATTTTCTTGTTCTGCTTGTCCAAACTTACAATAGCCCGCTGGTATGCTGGAGATGAAATTAAATATGAACCCAAAGGTAGCAGACTGTGCCTGCATAATATTTATTTCAATACTGGTTTGAGCCACAGTGGCAGTAGCCTTGGTGTTGCATATCTTATTTTATGGCAGTGGAGCAATAGTAGGACTATGCTTTTGCTAGTGTCAGTCAGAAGATTTGGGTTTGATTTTCTGAGAAAACATTATGGGAATTAAAATGGAAGAGCTGTACAGGCATTTGCAGTGGAGCTGGAAATACCTTTGAAATTCAGATGAAACCATTTGTGTTTAATGTTTTTAATAGACAAGTGGCATAGTTTATTAAAAGAAACTATAAAGCTGTGTTGATATAGCCTACAACAATCGGCTTAGTTTCCAAGGTAAGGCAAGGCAACTTTTTTGTACAACATTAATTCAAAGTGCTTTACGCAAAATAATAAAAACATAATAAGGATACATATTTACAATAAAGGAGTAAACAGAAAAGATATAAACGGCAAAATTCCTTACTTAATGATTTTCATTCCAGGGGGATGCAGGGGACACATCCCCGACAATATTTGAAACATGTGCATTTGTCCACTCAAATAAAAACATGAAAGTAACAAAAGACTTTTACTTAAAATATAAAAATTTAAGACAGCTTACACCATACATTGATGCAGAGAAGGCACAAATTGATGCAGAAAAAATCAACACAAGGAGGAAATTAAGAGCAAAGTTTTCTGTCAGAGGTCCATATGTTTCCCTCCCATGATTAAAATGAAACATGTACCCATGTATAGGCTAAAGATTACAGGCTATACAATAAATAAATATTGTATCAGTGATGATAATTTGAAAGCTAAAATATGGACCTTGAGGTGATGCTGGTTTTTTTTCTCCTCCTGCTGTTTTCAAGGTCAAGGATAAACTTTCAATTTCAACTTTGAAGCCATAAACTTGAATGAATGAAAACATGGATGAAAATTCCTCAGAGTACTCAGAAAAAAAAGAAATTTTGACATGTAGCTTACAATTTTCAGGATATCTGGATAAACTCCATGTGATGGATAGAACCAGAAAAGTTACTACATTGTCAGGGCTTGCAAAAAAAATGGTTTTGTCTTGTGCATTGTTTGGGAATGTCCATATAAACCGATTAGACTTGGTTAGTGGTGGTAGCATGGATCTATTATAGTGAAATCGAGTGGTAGCCTGGTAGTATAAGTGGGAGTAGTGGAGGTAATTGTGAAGCAAGCAAAGTGTAAGGAGTGAGATGTCGTGCTGAACTTGAGCAGTCTTTGGAGCCGGCGGGCTCTGTGATTGGTCAACACGCTGCCCTGGTCCTGGTATGACGTCAGTGCGGAGCGAGTAGAGGAAGCGCGCAGACTGGAGGAGAGGCAGAAGCTGGAGGACTGAGGATGCAACTGGACTCACCTAAGAGCAGCTGACTCTCTACAACTGGGCCCGATGTAAACGCAGAGAAAATCATCTGGAAAATTCGTTGCGAGTTAAAGTTGAGGACATTTCTCTCCAGAGTCTTGCTTTGCTTCTGAAACAGGTAAGAGACATGTCTGAAAATACTCACTATTTGCACGCATAACGCTAGTCCTTTCACCATGTTCTCATGTCCATGTCCATGTGTCTTATGCAGATAATTAAGGGACCCATAAGATGCATGTGCACTTCATTTTTTTAATGGGCTGTAACATATTATTCAACCACCTGAAACGCCCTTGCGTTTCATGTAAAACGAGCTCAGGTCCCTAAACAGACAAAAAGCCCTTGTTCTTTAAAGTGCCTGAGTATTACACCACGCTCCTCGGCCCATAATTATGATCAGTAACAAATGGGTTTCTGTAATAGCTTATGCGGATAATCCTTATGATGTGAAATAGTCTAGTTTCAGCAGAAGTAGGCCAATCGCAACTCTCATTAAAAGTAGGGATTGGTTGCCCCCAGGAGCACTAAAGAGCCCAGAGCGAATTAAAGCATCTTAAAACCCAGATCAGTTCACGTTGAGTAGATTTTTTTTTAAGAGTCAGCTGTTGATCTCAGAGAATCATTGAATCTGCTGCATAAAGGAGACCTTTCTTTACCAAACAGTGTGTCAGGGTCATGGTCATGCGTTCAGGCCGCCCTGTAGTTTGGTCATATTGACTTTTCATCTTTCATCTTCCATTGAGACAAACAGGTTGAACATTTTTCTTCTCATATTAACTTAGATGTGTGGCTACAGAGTTTAAGCTCTGAAGCTTTTATGATTTTACAACAAATATCTAGTGAAATACCACCAGTCATTCATTGTGAAAGTTAAAATGCATTAGTTGTGTAAACCAGCAGTGGCGAGTCTTAATGTTGCCTTAAAATGCAAAATACTCCTGAAATTTAACACGATAGCTCTGCAGACTAATTTAATTTTTTATTTGTATTTAATCAAGTGTAAAGTGGATATTTTCTTTTTTTAATGCAATTTGTGAGTTATTGTTTTTCCACATCTGTAAGATAGATTATTAAAGTCTCTCCGGAGTTTATAAGAATAAACATTTGCCACTTTGTTGCCTGAATGCTCTTATATTAAGTCCGATTTCTTATACAAATATAGTCGGGTGTTAATCGCAAAACACACCACCACACCACACACACACACACACACACACACACACACACACACATATTTATGAAGGCTATAAATTCAAAATAATGTTTTTATTTTCTTACAAAAGCCTCAATAATCATATAGTATTTTTGAAGGAGGCTTTTCCAATAAAACTACAATATAATATGAAAAATGTAAAGTAGAATTAGGTTACTAACAGTGAGCAGGCCTTAATCCAGACATCTTATATATCACGTCAGTAATATCTGACGGCTGCTTTACTTTGCTTCTTTGACCAACACGTGTTGGCCTAAATGTTAAAATGTAATACATCACATCTGTTCCATTCCCTATTGTTACTGTTATTCTCAGGTGTTCATAATTTTAAAAAGTATGTTAATTGTGAGTGTGTGTTTTTTTAATTATTTTATTTTTATTTTATGGGCCTACTCATGCATCTTCATCCTCCCTGTGCAGATCACGTCAGCATCATGTCGGGCTACAGTGCGACAGTGTGAGAGGGGGTGTGTTTCTGTCTTTGGTTATCTAGCTGTATGAGTGTTAAATACCTGTCATAAAGCTAGATAACCGAAAGTAGAAATGACTTCCGTAACGTTGTGTTCACTCCCGAAAGTGAGGGGGCTCATCAGGCTTTAAACTCGACAAGGTAAGAAATAGTTTTGCTTTGTGATTTTTGATTTTCTTGGTCTGAGGAAACCCCCCCCCCCAAACCGTTAAATAGATAGCCTACTTTTTTCTTTTTTTAAGTAGCACAATGAGAGAGTTTTTCATTTTATAATAAGCACAAACTTTTAGTATATAGCATATTTATGGGCATTTTAATAGTTTGCAGAGCACCGTCTCAAAGAAAAAAATATTTATCTGTTAATTGTACCTTGTATACATCATGTTACCCTGATATCAGTCATGCTATAAGGGGTCTTTTTAAGAAGCAAAACAAAAAAACAACCTTTGAGACATAATATGTTGAGACAAAATGCAAAGGTAACCCAGCTTCTCATTTATGTGACAGATTTGGATATAGTTTTTTTCCCACTCAGTTTACTTTTTTGATTCAGTATGAATGAACTGACTAAGGGCCCTCAGTTAATAACTGGCCCTGTCTTCAGGTGGTTAGTGTTGCTGTACATCCTCTGCAACATGGTGCAGAAAATGAAACAGGTCGCTCCTGTGGGTGGACTGGAAAAGCAGAGAATAAGGACTCAAAAAGTTTCTCTGAGGGCTCTCAGATTTAGTTATATTTAGAAATATTTAGTATTCAGTAAGATTTAGTATCATCTGAGAAGAAATTTGTTTTTATTGTGTGAAAAAAATCTAATATTATAATGAGCAGAGAGGTAATATTTTGTCATAATGGGCCTTTCTTTTCAACAGCAGACATTTTGATCTATCATTGTAGGAAACAGGGGTGTAGCACCGAATTCTGGTCACTATGCATACCTAGTCTCCGCAGGCCCCCTGCCCTTCCTCTCTTGCATGTCTCTCTTACACACCTTTTATTTATTTTTTTATGTATTCTTTATAAGTCAGTTTGCTTCTCTTTCTTTTCTGTCTTTTCTTTTTTTGAACGCGACTTCCCTGTCTTGGGAAAGACATGGCAGAATACGTTGGTAGACACTCACTATGCTCTAGATGCGTTTAGAGACAAATCCAGGGGGGTGAGAGGGGTCTCAGAACACTTTCGTTTTTTAAACAAAGTTTATTCTTTCAACGAATTTTCTCAGCCATTTTTAATTTAATTATAGCAAAAATAAATAAATGAATAAATAAATCAAATAAAAGATGCAAACTAAACTCTTCATTTTAGGCTTTTTTTAGGGTCCCCTTCCATAATCAGTCACACTTTTTTTTAACATTAACAGTGGCTCTGTTCTATTTAAATGTCCCATAAGTCATGACAGTGTGACAGTGAGCAAATGCACAAAACCAGGAACCCTGAAACTGAAGCAGCTAAATGGAATTCAGCCATCAGTCATTGTATTATATTTACACCTGTGCTTTTCCTACTGTGACATGTCAAAGTGTCCTCTGTGAAAAAGGCACATGACACCTCAGAGTGTTTAAGCTGATCGCTCCTGCTCACCTGCAGGATGTAACTGTAAAGCTCAATTCCTCCAGGATTTCTCTCCCTGGAGGTTCGTGCTTTGGCACACACTGGTGTCAGTGCTCACACTGTACCAAAGCAGACCCACTTTATTTATCTTTTGCATTTTGCAGCACACAGTTTAATTCATTTAGTTTTGAAAGAATAATTTCCATGTATTATTTATGTAAATTTTATCTAAGAGACTTTGTTTATAGAAGAAAGAAAAGGGAAGCTCCTTCTTTGTTGAGGCACTAATGTCTCCAGGTCTGCTAATAATGCAGTTGAGTGGTGTAGCACCCTACACACAGGATTTTAAAAAAAAAACACTTGGCGTCTTCATTTAAAGCTGTAGCTACTCTTGGAGCCTTTGGGATACATTGTGTCTCGCCTCAATGAGAAGGCCAAGGCCATCCTGTAGATAGGAGCTGAACTTTTTAACTTGGTACTTCAGCGCTATGCGGTGCATACGCTCAGCCTGGAGAATGCCACTAAAGCCTAAAGAGCACCAAAGTGAGATGAGTTTTCATTCACTCTGTTAACTACCTATTGCGGTAGAGCTTGCTGTCAAACCAGGCTAATTGCTGCGTTTCACAGCGAGGTATTGGATATGTGAAAAGGCCGTGGTCCAAAGCTTTTTCTGAGCTTGGTCTGTTATAGGTAGCGTGTCAGCATGGCGCGCCTCCTTAATGAATGGGAGTAAAAACACTTGAGGCTTTATTTATGGGATGGTCCGAGGCATTCTTCGCTCAACCTGTAATGCAAATGATTCTTTTTGTACTTTTACTGTGGCAAAATATACACACTCATGCGTACAAAAAACGCAAGGGAACTGCAATTTGAATGAGCGAAGCTGGACAGAAATTTAAAAGTTTTAACCTCAGCTCAGTACACATGCTGGTTTAAAGAAAAAAACTGAAGCAAATGTACAATCAATAGGCTGTGTTTGGCTATTTTGGTAACTAAAATGTGCTTTTCATGTCTGTTTTCTCTTCCATCTGCTGTTGTTTCAGGCTTCCGATTAACAACATTGAATGATCGGGGATTTCTGAAAAGAGGGTCGAACCATCGTTAAAAGAAAACGAGGAGAGAGGGGGGAATAAACGGTTGGTCCGGAATTGCCACCTCCTCCTCTCCCCTCCCCCCACTCCTCACCCTTTTTACCCAAGAGCCCCTAATGCCATCTGCACTGCCAACGGGGGACACTTTGCCCGTGCCAGGAGGCGGACAAAGACCCCGCTGGATCCCTGGAGTATGGGCGCGCTCAGAGGAGCCATCTTGGGAGATGTTGCCGCGACACCTAAAATGGCTGGGGCTGGCACACGAGGTGAGCTGCATCATGGTTTTCTGTTGGGTACCAGTGGTGGGCAGGAGGGTGGGGGAGTGTGTGTGATTGTATGATGGGGGATGGGGGCAGGAGGAAGGACGAGGGAAAGAAGAAGAGTTTCCCATTTCCTCCCCAGTCACACATGGCCTCTCCCTTTTCTCTTCTATCTCCTGCTCCTGCTAATTAGCAGTTAAGGGGTGATGTGAGGGGGGTGGTGGGTGAGAATGGGTGGTGGTGGTTGGTGGTGGGGGGGGGGCTGGGTAGCAAACAAAATTAATGAGCTGGCACTGGTTGAAGGAAACCTGCCATCCTCTCTTGTCATGGTGCTTCTTTACTCCCCGATGCACACCAGGCAGCGGTGTATGCCGTGTTTCCACTCGACAAACCTCATGGATGAATTCATGCAAAACTGCTTTTATTATGAGATTCACATTATGATATTTGGTACAGTGTCTGAACTATCTTAATGTGCTAAACCCCTCAGGTGAAATCTGTTGAGGAGCTCGGATAATTGCTATTTGGGGAATTGCATTATTGTTTTTCAAAGTAGAACGATTATAATCTTAGATTTAATTTACTATATGAACAAAGAGACTTTGGCTCACAAAGCAGTTCTTTATCTGTAATAATATCAGCGCTGAACATCAGCAGTGTGTAATATTTTTATAATGACGTTCATCACAACATTTGAAGTGTAGCATTTTTGAAACACTTCAAAGAATGATCACGTTACTTTCTTAAGCATTTCATCCCAAACATTTGATACTGATTACTACTCATATACTATGTTTGCAATATAAGTCTGCTACTACAGTGCTGCACTCATACTTTATTTGACACTCAAAAATGTCAAACATCACTGATGTAAAAATGTCACACACTATTCCAAAATCTGACAGGGGCAAATATCAGCGACCACCAAATATCAGAGCCCCAAATCTTTACCACTACCATCCCTGTAACCTCTCACTCACACACACACTACACACACACGTACATATCCTGTGAACACTCCTTATCATGGCGTTGAGCTGCTCTGTAACCCTGGTGGCAACCTGAAGCAGAAAAGAGAGACACGTGAGCATGTGTGTCCAGGGCCAACATGTGCAGCTGCAGTGCTTGTGTGTTAATGAACAGCGCCGTGCGTATTCACATTATCATTCAGCACCGCTCTCTCCCCTCTCAATAGCTGTTTAGTCCCCCCCACACACACACACCCCCACACCCCCGCCCTCCGTAAAGGCCTGCTTTCCCACCATTGTGGGAGCTGGTGCTGCGGCGGGCCTAGGCTGGGGGGCAGGGTGGGAAAGACCCTCCAGACTAGACATGAGCAGATGCCTGAGACATTAGACCGTCGTGTGGATCACTGGGGTCGGGCAAGCCGCTGAGTTTTAATGTGTGAGCAAGTGTATGTGTGTTTGATATGTGTGTGATGGGGGGCCCTGGAGTACCACCTGACAGTTCATTAGTCTATTCAGCCTCTTCTGCATGTCTGAAAGGCATGGAGATGCTGTTTTGAGAGGGATTTCACTGGCATTAGAGATGCATTCATACATGATATGCATATAGACACTCAGTCCTGCACCCTGTCACACACTAGATCACGGGTCCCCATTAGCTTGTATCAAAGGCGTAATGCAACGACGTCTCAACAATACAAAGATGCTTTTATTTTTTTTTTACATTGAGAATCTGATTTTATTCATGCAGTGTGCCTTTCATCAACTGTGCACCCCTTTATCTTTGCTCAATTTACCAGCTGGATATGATTTATCCGTCATGCAAACAGAATATTTATATCGCTCTCAGGTGGTAAAACAGACAGACATCGTGAAAATCTCACAGCGTATCACCGAGAATGACTCAGCTTAGGTGCTGGGTGTGCCTAACAAGCTGAATGATGTAACCCAGCAGATAATGGTTATTAATGAGCCTCACACTGTACATGTGCCTCCACAAAATATGTAAGGCATGCACAGCCCACATGTCAAAAGATTATTCCCTCTCTTTATTCATATAAAAGACTCAGAGCTGTCATTATAATTGCATTTGCTCTGTTCATCTGTGATATACGGCGCATTGCTTCGGGCACATTTGACAGAAGGGAGAAAGCAAGGTAAAGGCGAGAAATTAATCTTGGAGATACTGTAGCTTGCTCCATGCTACGTCTCTGATGCAGATCTTAATGGTGCGTAAGGCAAAACAGAGCAGCAGAGGGGGGACAAGATGTGGCTTTGGTAAACTCAAACTAAAGACTGGCTTATGGAGAAAGGGTTAAAGACAGGAGACAAATGTATACGCACATGTAAAGGAGGCAGGTGGAGCACATGGGCAGCCATGTTTGAGCCACCAGTGTTGCCTCTACATTTGCTGATGATGTTAGCTTGTGTTAGCTCGGCATGCTAAAGCAATCTGCAGCTTGCGAGGAGCTTGGCATGGACGACTGGTGTGTGCATGCGTGTTTGTGTGAATGTGTGTGTGTGTGTGTGTGTGTGTGTGAAGAGTAAGAGGGGGAGGTCGATGTGCAACTGTATGTGATAGCTGCAGCAGTCGACAGAGATAGCATGGTCAAAGAGAGGCAGTGGCTGAAGCAAATTTGTCAAGAAAATGTATTCGTTCTTACTATTCAGGAAGAGCAATCGCTATTTCTCGTATCTGCAGGATGAAAAATGAGTGATAAACACATGCAGAATATTAATTTAATGATTACTGTCTAGTTCTGACTAGTTGCATCTTGACATGACATGAAATGGGCATTAGGGAGAATTAAAACATGCTATCAAGGTGAGCTTATCTTGATTTTACAAGCATGTGATGTCTTCTAAACACTTTGACGCAACTGCTTAAGAGTCTGGTTTTAATCTGCTCTGAAACAAATAGACTTTTCAATCAAGATTGTCTGAATCCAGAGCGGCTGAGCAGCGAGGTCAGTGGCTTTGACACCGTGTCAGGAGGATTTAGGGTGTGAACGTGCCTGAATCTTCCTCCGTGCTGCACTGTAGACTTAAATATTCATTCTTCAATTCCTCTTTTACCTAAAAAACTGACAGGAAAATGTATTTCCCCTCCAGAAAATGACAGAATATAGATGATTACCTTTCCTTTCTTTCCTCTGTTATTCATTATTAACTATGTATTGCTTTTGCTATGTGGGATTTTCAGTGCAAGGAAATTATAATGTGTGACATGATGAAGTGACAGTAGCCGGTGCCCACTTCCAATTCTGTGTGGGTGAAGCGGCGTAGCCATAGTAGCGATAAAATGTTAATACCATATAGCTCCTGGGTTACCTCTTCGGATTCTCCTCACTGTGTTAGGACACTATTAATGTTTTAACGGCTCTTCTGTGATATATAAAGCCTGGGCTCAGGGGCCGCCCCACAGTCTTGGATGAGGTCCAATGTGGGTCAAGCGAGGCTCATCTGGGGTTTTTTAATGCAACTTTGGCCGAGACTAATCTAGCACAAAGCCTGACATTAAGTATCTTAGAGGAAGATGGAGAGAAGTTTCTACATCCCAGGCTTTTCAGATTACGATTGTTGGCTGCGGCGTCCCTGAGTAGGGGTCCTGTATGCTCCAATGAAAGTAGCAGAGAATTAGGTGACTGAGCCTTTAATACAGCGGCCCTTTGTAATCATATCAGGACGAGATGAGGCTCTAGGGTGGGGAGAATTAGGGGGAATCCTTGGTGTGACCTCATTTTTAATTTTTTTTTTTTTTTTTACTAGTACTGTACGCGAGTTTGATACCAGAGAAAACAGAGAAAAAGGAAAACTCCTGATGTCGCTTTTATAGCATCAGATGAATTTGCGAGTCCATCGCTGTGTCAGGAATCGAGTCAAGTTCAAGTTCATGAGTGCAGCCGCTTCGTCTGTGGCCAGTCGGGGAGTTAGGAGCGCCTGTGGCCACCATGGAGTACAGGAGGAGGAAAAGGAGGGTGGGTGGATGGATGGGGGGTACCTAGCCTTTGACCTCTGTTAGGGTTGCTATGGGGAAGAGGCCGGCCGGCTCAGTAATGTACGACTGAAAAGGCCGAACTGTCAGAGCTGTCCAGAAGACGTCAACCCCCCACCATACACACACACACACACACACACACACACTCTGACTCTAACCCATTCACACATACTCACAGATGGCACGGGCCAGCTTGGGAATGTTAGCTGCGAGAGAACGCTTTATGTTCATCAGACACCATTATAATTCATCCAGCCGTTAGAGTTACACATTACCAGTCTACACCTCTTCCTCTGTGCAGACCCACTATTGTGTTGGACCACTTGTGTCTCATTTTTCAGCCTCATCCTACACATCTGAACACCCATTGTGTGTGTGCTGTGGACTTATGGGCTTAAAAGACACCAGATATACCATCAGTGTGGTGAAACAACACTTGTCAGAGAATAAAAGAAGTTCTCTCGTTGAAAAGAAAGAGCTTTGTCTCAGTCTCCAAGTCTTATAAATTAAATCAGCCTCTAAAAAGGCTTCCCAACTAAAACATAAGTCAACCAGAATCCATCCTCTGTGGACCACAACTCCACTCAAACTAAACGTATAGACATATAGATAAAATAATCTGCAGCATCAGTTGTACTTCTTTCCCGATTTTAAAAATTGCCAAGTTTAAAGTGGCTACTTGTCAGACGGCATACAAATCCACTGATTGTAATATGTGCATGTTTCTAATGCCCCCGCTCTGTAAAATGCGCGCAAGTGTGTCCTCATTTAAGGTTGCATTCATTCAGGGGAGGGGTCTCTGGAATAAAAGAGTGCGTATTTGCATACGCTGCATGCTGTCTGCAGAGAGGGAGCAGTCAAAAAAAGATATCAGAGGTGGACAAAGAGAACGAGGACAAATCCTTCATTGTGGGGTAGGTGGGAGAAAAGGCTCGTCTGAATTGGGGAGTGGGTGAAAATTGACAGAGAAAGAGTTCAGGCTGGTTCCCTGTGGGGATAAAAGCCTTAAGATCGCTCCATGCATACAGCCTGAAAATGGGAGAGAAGAACAACATGCAGAGCGCAGGGGCCTGTTTTTAAAGGGCATGAAAAGGATGTTTGTTTTTCTGAAACACTGCCTACAATTTCTGATGCAGAAAAGTAAAAAATTGTGCACAACAAGAAATTCCGTATTGTCAAAACAAACTTGTCAGCGATTCGAATAACCAAAGAGCTTAGGTTTGCAGAATCATTATTGCCTTTTATACTTTTAACAGATCTCCATAGACTGGCTTTTATATGACAGTACTTTAATGCGTTGTTTTACCCTGTGGCCCTTTGTTATTTTGTTGGTGTTTTAATCTCTTTTATTACAAATGTTGCAAGCACTTTGCAAGCTTTGTAAAATGCTTTACAAACAAATCATTTAATTATTATTATGAATGCATTATGTAGTTCTTGACAAAACTAATTTACTTTGATCCACTTCTTTCTTCCTTTTTTCTGCCCAAAATATGAAATATTATTATTGTCCATGCAGAGTGGAAGACTTTTTGGGACAAAGTTTTATTTTCATGTTAATGATTCCCTCCATCATTTATCCTCAGGACGAGGATCTGCAAGTCTCTCTGCACTCTGTGGGAACCTGCTCAGGCACAAGATGTCATCAGAGACTCAACTCAATGTGATTTCAAGAGATTTTTAAGTGATATTCTGTATGTTAAAGGATTTAAGGAACTATAGAAACATTCTCTAAGCCTGAAATGTAAAACTCATGATATGTCTGTCATCCAAACAAGTTTAATTTATAATACTGTATTTAGGATAAAAATGTGTGTGATTTGACATGTTTATGCAAATTTACCATTTCCAAAATTGCAAATAATAAAGCCTGTATCATTGTTGTCATATATCTAACTTGAAATAGTAATTAATAGGATGTAAATGCATTACTGATTAAATGTATTACTCTCCTCCACTGCTATCAGTGACACCTCTTTGAAATAAAAGAATGGAAATAATATCTCTGTGTTAGAGTCTTGTTTATGAGCAAAAGTGCGTTTCATTTTGGGGATCAATTAGGCAGAGAAACATGGATTTTATACACTGACATGCTGTAATCTACAAAAAAGTGAAGGAAATGAAAATGCATCTAAAGCAGACTGTATTTAGGAGTCAAGCCTGCAGGACCTTTTCAGTGTCTCTTTTTTTTATATTCACATGATAGTGTGTGTGTGTGTGTGAGAGAGAGAGAGAGAGAGAGAGAAAGTGTGTGAGTGACCCCGCATTAAGTTTTAATTAGGAGCAGCAGACAGAGGGACGTGTGTTGAATCAGTGTGGGAAAGAAAAGTTCATCAGCCACAAAACTCAGTGGACAAAAATGACCCTGCTCGCTATTAAAATATATAATAAGCATTTCTCCATTCTCCTCATATTTTATGTGTCAGAAAAAAATGTAAACGGCTGATTTTTATGGCATGTTACAATCTCAATATGCGAAAAATGGGCACGAAAAAGACTGGATAAAAAATTATGGATTTTATTCATTAATTAATTTTTGTTTGTTTTAAATCCAAATCCATTTCTGCTCACCAAGGCCCAGTTGGGACGATTAATCAGGTTTGGGGATTACAGGCCTTCCTGGTGTCAGTCGGACCTCAATCAGTGTCCGACTGGTCTGTGTCCGGAGTCAAACAACAGATGGACACGCGCAGGGTCAACAGGGGATTATTTCCGTCTCTTTAGGCTGTGTGATGTAAAAACATGCAAAACACTCAGAAACAGACATGTTGTCCATTAGTTAAAACTGAGTCCAGAATTTAGCCATCAGCTTTCGTTAAAAATGAACATTTTCGCGAACGGGTGGACAGAAAAATAATGTGACAGGTGACAGCATTGTGTTTTAGTTTTAAGTTACATTGTTTTTCATTTGCTATATTTCAGAGGTATTCTCTCCAAAACAATGAAACTAAATCACTTCAATAATAGCCAATACGAAGGGCTATTATTCTATTCAATGTAATGATATTCAAAACATAAAATAGGCTTAAATAGAAAAATTAGTAGCCGCCTAAAGTGCATGCCTGCTGATTGTATGGTATTGTAGGCTGTGTGCAAATATTTATTTTTAATTTGAAATCAGTGATGCAATTTACAGGAACTTTTTTCACGTTTGAATTTAAATGGAATAATGTGCAAAACACAATTCCTTATGTAAAAAAAAAACTTTAATTAAAAAAAACTTTACTGAACTTAATTGCAGCACCACAAGAACAAATGCATATTGTGATTTTAAAGAACTACTATGAGCATATATAGTCTGCTAAAGGAAACGGGGAAAATATCAGGCCTACACAAAACAAAAATATTAACTCTTTCAAAGACAAAAATCGGCACAAATAACGCGAGGACACGTGGGAGTTGCAATAAAGCACTGAATTGAATACGTGAAGAGACTAAAAAACCGCCGTGTTTTCACCTCAGGTCTAAACTCACACTCATGAAGCGGTGGAGATTTCACTCATTGAGGGCCATGCGAGAGTCAGCATGTTTTCAATCCACCCAAAAGCTGCAGCGGCTGATTTCGGTGATTAGTTCCCCCCCTCTGCATGACTGAAAACCAATTAGTGAAATCATCCTCTGTGGAGTGTGGATGAAACGAAAGCCCAGAGGTTTCAAATGATTTTGTAAAAACGGTTACACTGGTGTGATTTTCATCATTTTAAAAAGGTTGTTTTTTTATTCTGTTGACTTGAAATGCGTGTTTTTCTGTTTTCTTGCTGCAAACAAATGTTAGAGAGCTCCAGAGATGATCACGTCAGCCTCAGTGTCCTGTCCTCCTCCTGCAGAAGTAATTGCTCGAATCGGCTGCTCGGGTTAAATATTGCTTTTTGATGAGTGTCTTGCAAGGCGGGGACCTGTTGGTGAAGTCTCTGCAGGTCAGCAAGGGGTCAGGGGTCATGATCTGGACAGTCCCCCAGAGGACATTAAACAGGCTGGAGAGATGCTGAGGTCAGGAGCCCTCTGAGCCACAGCCAAAGGTCAAGGGCTGCTAATTAAGTGGCTATTTCCTGCTATTCCCCATTGACCACTGGACTCAGAGACAGGCAGGAAAATGTCTGAAGAGGTCTATTTAAGGAAGTTAATAAAAGCTGGTTGGCAGGGAAAAAAAATATTGACTGGAACAACATATTATATAAGTGGGGAAACAGCAGGCACACCTTTTACAGAGAAAATAAAAATAAAACCAATTTTAAATTAGCTCTGATTTGAAGAGGAACAATTTACAAATCTAACAATATTTACATACCCGTTTCAAGACAACTGGTTTCCTATATTTTGTCAGATTTTAGTGTGTACAAAGTTTGATGTTTTTGCCATCATTCAGACTTCCATACAAGATGCAAATAAACATCGATGGGTGCTTTCCAGCTCAATAATCTCACATTAAAACCAATTTCCACTTCAGAAGCAACCAGAGAGGGAAACAGAGAGGCAGGATCTCAGAGCTCAAGTTGAGGAATCCAAACATTTTGGAGGGAAAGTCGGTGGAGACTGTTTATGCCTTTCCAGCCTCTGAATGAGCCTATGTGTATGATGCTTTAGCATAAGAAAGGAGATGGGGCCTGTGAACTCCTCTGACACTGACCTTCTCCCAGAATGTGAATAGTATCACTCAAGGGCTGCCTGGCAGCCTTTCAGCCAGACATGAGCCTTGCCCTCGCCTAAAACTCCTAATCAGGCTGATTTAATGTATCCTACAAGTCCTTCCTCAACACCACCCACCCCACTGCTGCTTCAGAGGAGTCGCTCTGCAGCCATTTACTGAAGTCTCTCCTCACAGCCCTGCCTCTGGGCCCCTGCACTTTGGGAAGTTAGAGGAGCTGGTTTGAAACAACAGGGGGCCCTTTCTCCTCCCAAAGAGTCTGGGTCTCTTTATAATCAATTGGTTCCTCCCCTAAGGAGCTAATCCAAACTGTGTTGGATTTCTCGAATAGTTTAAAAATGGAAAAAGAACATTTTTTTTTAAAGGATCTAGCTTTATTCTGCATTTCAGCTGATTTCGAAAGCAACAATCAAACATGAGTAGGATTAAGAAATATGAAGACAAATAAAGTTCTAGCTTTAGATAAAAAAATACAAACATGTACATCTAGAGTGGAGAATAATAAGTAATTACGTACAGAAAAAAGTGTAGTGCTGAAAGGACAGCGCCAAGCAGGAACAGATGAATACACCCAATCACCTATAAACTCATCTCTAAATGAAATCTCATGCAAAAGGAAGCCTATTTGTCAAAGTGAAATAAGGTCTTAAACATAAAAAAACGGTCTAGTATTTCTACTGTAATCTTTTCAAAGTTTTAGTGATTGCCCGATTTGGGGTTCAGTCTGTATAAAACTTATTTTAAGAAAATGAAAACGTGTATTTTTTAAGGTACATTTAAGATACGTCTACAAAAGCTTTAGGTATAACCAATTTACTAATTTTCTCATTATTTCGTCTTTTTTTAAAATGTATATTTAAATGATCAAATATATTTCTGTTCTCTTTTTTAGGAGGAACTATGACTTTATTTAATGCTTTTGTTTTTTAAAGAAACGTTTTTTTCCCGGTCTTCTGATTGATTGTTTTAGTTGCCTGGATATTAATTTACACCGTTTCATTTACGACCTTACATCGGTGTTTGCAGTCAAAGTGCCTCCATTGATTGGTGCATAACAGCATCAGTGCCTCGTGCACCGCCTCTTGTTGCAGCTCGTGCTCGGCCTGTAATACAGTTAATGGACAGCCGGTGTGATGTACTGTAGTTCCTCTGAGGACCATGTGTACTCTGTGTGTCTGTTATTATATGCCAAATGGCCCATGAATGATTGTCTGCTGTGTTTTTAAATAGTAGATAAGAAAATAAATTCACAAGAACAATATGATTTTTTAAAAAGTTTCTTTATGTTGACAGCTATATATTCCTTGCCTCAAATTCGGGATTTTAGTGACTAATAATGCAAGGACAATGAGGCATAAACACGTGTGTATGTAGCCTTTCAGCTGAGATCGGATGATACTAAAAAGGCAGTACCTTTTTACGTTATTGAGGCCTGTGTGCAGTAAAATATATTTGTCTTCATATATAACCGAGCAACAACACGCCACATGCAGGTTGCCGCCCCTGATTTTCGTTCTGACCGTTTGAACAAAAAATAAAGATAAGATTTGTTGTCATTCACGGCATTTCTGGATAGATTTTCGCGAGGCGTTATAACGAAAATGAACTTAATCCATATGTTGCCTTGTAGCGTGCAAAATGCTGTTAAATCCAATGCCGATTTTACACACAACTTCTTTAATTACTCAAAAATAGGCAAATTAAAAGAAAAAAGGTTCTAACCTAAATAATGAAAGTAACTCAACCTTACTTTATTATTATTTTTTAATAAACTTTACTTATACATAACTATTTGTGCTTATTGCTCTATATTAACATCTATTTCAACTCACTGAAAGTGAAATCTACACACCTTAAACACACACCTTGCATTTTAAAATGGGGAGCAGGAATCAGTTGATGCAGGTTGATAGATGAACTTTATTGTCCACCTCAGCAGAAATTTTTCTTTGGCTTCTCTCAAACACAGCAAAGATATTACACCAAAAACGTTTTTTTAATGCACAATAACACAGTGCAAAGAGGCAGGTAAGAGCAATAAGTTATATACATAATGAAAGAGGGCACATCTTATGGAATAGCTGCACTCCCTTCTGTGTGAAATGTCCACAGGGAATATAGGAGTTCTTATATATGTTGAGGTTTTGTGACAAAAACTAAAGAGAGGTTGGTGCTGCAGAGGCAAAGGAACTTGGCATCCTAAAGACATTTGCTTGTTTGGTCTTGAAGTAACCCTCCTAAGCATGGGGAGGAGAGGAAGCTATGTGTGTGTCTGATGCTTTATGTCCTGTTTTTTGTCACTGTGCTGCACGTCTGCATGTCTACTGCATGTGGGGACAACATTCAATGTGAGTTTTGACTGCTGGCTTTGTCCCGTCCTGTGGTCTTGCACTCCTCAGGCTGTGGGATGTAAATCCAGACTGTCGGAGGAAACACTGCATCAGTTGGCATGCTAGAATTTAAAATGTCTACAAAAGAAATTAACTGTTTTATACATGTGCATCTGAGCAGAGGGAGAATAATGGACAATCTCAGTTTGACAAAAATTTTATCATGATGACAAAAATATAAACGCTACCAAGTGGAAAAAAGAAAAATGGTTAAGAGACAGGATGGAGAAAAAAGAGTAACAGTGTGTGAGGGAAACAGAGATGAGCCCATAGTGAGACACAATCAGCAGAGTGCGCATGCTCGCACGAGGCTCATCAGAGCCTCACACTGTGTGGGTTGGCATTTTTCAAACAGCCACGTGAGGATGCAGCCGTTCCCTTTTCTCACAAATCTGTCATGACATGCTGATTAGCTTGGCTGTGATTGGCTGAGGATGATGTGAATCAGCAGTCAGAGGTGAAAGGGAAAATGTAGCATGGCTGCTTGGAGATGATGCTCACTGCGGCTGAAAACTCTTAAAGTAAAAATAGAGACGTGCATTGTGAACAAAATATGAATTTATCTGGAAAACAAATATATAATTTTTTTAGTTTCAAATATTCCTGCAGGCCGAGATAAAGAGAAATGGAATAAAATCGACACATTTTTTTAAAATGATCTTCATATCTTATCAGAATAATTTCTAACGGTCTCCCTGAGGTCTTTGGGTCCATCTCTGCAGGAATTCAAAGCCACATTCCAACAGGCTGATTTTAAGGGTGATTTACCATTCAGCATTCATATGGACACAGGGGACTTGAACCGTGTCTGATGTGTGGCTGCTGTGTGGCTGCTGTGTTAACCTTTGACCCCAGACTGTCTGGAGGGCCGCGGTGACAGAGAGTCAAGGTCAAGGGGAAGGGGGATGGGGATGGAGATGGGCGTGGGCAGCATCTGACGGGTGGAAGGGCTCCCTGTCTGGGAGTGCAGAACCCAGACAGTCCCAGACGTCTATCTGAGGGGAGACAGTGTTGTGTGTGAACCCCTTTAGATCCCCACATCCTACCCTGTCTGTTCCCACTCACCTCCGTGGCCCTGCAGGGGGAAACGGGGACCGGTGGTGTCTAGAGACCGGCGGGGTAAAGGTTCCCAGGCTGAGGAGACACACACATCTGAACATCACTAATCCTTTTAATTCATACAAACACAAACCCACAATCTTAATCCAGCCTTTTAAATAGCAATCTGCTCTATCTCACTTATACAAAAGCTTTTATCTTTAACTCTGACAGTGAAGTTTAGGTACGTTTACCTAAACGAGAATAAACTGCACATCTCTGTTCATTCAGCAATGTTTATTATCTACTTTTACTTTCAAACCATAATGACAACCAGTTTAGTTTTTTATTTTGTTTTTGTTCTTGAAAGTCTCAATATGTATGCATATCCATATAACATAGGCTTCTTGTACACGCATTAGTGTGTATATTTACATACAAGACAACATACAGTATAAGGGCCTAGATTTTGTTACAATGTGGGGGACACATATGAAATGTTTTTTTGGGGGGTCCTCTAACGGAATATTTTCTGGCATCTATTGATTAACTGATATTTGTTTAAATATCAAAAATATCAAATAGTCTGTACATTTTTTAGAAAATATTGTAATTATTTATATAAAAAAGGTGCTTGTCATATTTCAGATATCCATAAACTGTTAAAAGTTCCACCAAAGTCATTTCCACTTTAAACTCCTCAGATAGTTTCATTTCAATAACAGCTCAGAGACTGTCCTGATCTAGACTTTTGAATCCACCCCACTGAGCTAAAGTTGACTGATTCTGGAAACAGAGATGAAGTTGGGTGTGACTAGTTGACAATTCTGGTATCAGGTTGAGAGACCAAAAGAGGTAAAATTATCCATTAAGGAACACTTGCATAAAGAGCTGTGAAGCAAAACTTTGTTTTTTTTTCTTGTTTTCTGCCACATTAATGACATCATGACCCCTCAGAGTTATCATGACCTTTTGGAGGGGCCCAATTGCTATGTTGGGAACCAGTGGACCAAAATACCAATCTGTACATAAAGTTAAAACTATCTCAACCACGACCAGCTACAGCAGTAATAAGCTGCTCATGTACCGATACGTCAGGATTCAGAACCTCATTTGGTCAATTTTTCTGTTGAAGTGCTTCTACTTTTGATACACAAGTAAACTTTGCTCATAAAAGGCCAAATGTTTACTTAAAGATCCCCTCTTGACATGTTTGAAGACGTATGCTGTGTTCACACCGAATCAAACGGCAAATGGAAAACACCTTCTGGACAACAAACAGTCTAAAGGAACAGCCTGGACCCAAATGCAGAAACAGGAACTCACAAAGATCACTCTCTACTCAAAGGACACAGTAACAGAACATGACACGAACAAATCATGAATCCAAAAGACACTGATGTGAAAACCAGGACTTAAATACAAAGTAGACTGACGGGATGATGAAGTGCAGGTGGAGAAAAAAGGCAGAGAAGCTCAGGTGAGGGGAATAAGATGATTAGGCAGAAGAAAAGGCAGAGAGCTGACTGACTGGGAGAAACTGAGGAGCAGAGAAGGACTAACGAGGCTGATGCAGGGCAGATGTGTAGCTGGTAAACGAGAGAGCAGCGCATAATAGTTTTTTTTGTATTTATTATTTTATGTAGTTTTTAGAGTTTTGTCCTTGTGTGAGGGAGCTACGTAACATCTGGTTGTAAATTATGTTCCGAGGGACAGCAAATAAGCAAATATTTTAACCTTTAACGGCAATGACATCTACCATTATCATTACCAGCACCTCTGCCGGGCTCACCTCACTTTACTGTCCTACTTTATCCCATTAATATGATATCTAGTTTATCATCTGCCATCTCCAGGATCCACGTGAATGCAGCATTAAAAGTACTCTGCCAGAAATTATAATTTGTATTTCCTTTAAAACAGTACAATTACCTGTAATTTGGACCATTATTAGCATCAAAACTGGTTATTATGCCAAAGTCCTGCTTGTACATAAACCTCTAAAACTCATTTTTTTGGTCTTTTTCAATTTAAGGAGAGTGCAGAGACATTTTCTCTCTTCAGCGTCTGAATGTGAAAACAACCTTTACGTGTCAAACTCGTTAAATCATGTTAAATCATTCTGCAGTCAAGCTCAAACACTGAAAGTACAAAAGGCCGCTGCTTGTATCCAACTCTACAACATAAGTTTGATTTAACTTGAGGCTTGACTGAGCAACATGATGGAAAACATATTTTGGACTGGAGAGGGGCGTTAAGAACGGTTTAGATGCAGGATTTTTTACCTGCAGTAAAAATATTTTTTTACACTGTTGCAGGATGCTGTTAGCGCCACTGTCAACCTGGCTCACAGGTGAGGACACCAACACACAGCAGATGATTACAGGATGATTGAGCTTCTATTTGAAGAAGAGGCAGCTCCCTCTACAGGTAATAAATGGTGCCATTTTCATAGCAGCATTTACACACAATATGCCCCCAACCCCCTTTTCACTCTGCCAACTAACACAGCCTGCCATAGACACACACACACACATATAAACACACACACACACACGGTCACAGATATAAGGCCCCCCAGACCTCCCGGGTGATCTGCAGTGGAGCGTGTAGCCACCTGTCAATCACCAGATCTCGGCCGCCTTAAGAGAGACATTTCGTCTGGGACAACGGCAGCCCGTCCCTCCCCATACATTCTGCCTCCCCTAGCAACCACGGCCGGATGACTGAGAGGCTTTGTCCCCTCGCAACGGGAGTCCACCATTGAACCCAGGAGCCCGTAGCAACCAGAATTAGAGGGTGCCAGAAAGGGGTCTTTTCTGTGAAATGGGGGTGAAAGCTCTGTTCTTGTCCCTTCGTCTGGGATTCATATCAGGGGAGTGAATGGCGTCCACCCCCCTTCTTTTTAAATGCTGGTGTAACGGAGCGTATGAAGGGGCTAGCAGTGAGCGGATAGGATCATGGTTAATCTGCTGTTCCTCTCCACTGTGGTCCGATAGGGACACTTAAGCAGCCTCTGTGGACAGTTAGTGGCGTGGGGAGGCCTGTGGATACCTGGGGAGGCCTGAGCTGGATGGGGAAAGAGTGATGGTGGAAGGAGTGCTCAGATCATTCGCTAAAGTAAATGTGCAACAAAATATAGTATATGTACCCCACTACAAGTACAAGTAAACAGTTCACTGCCACTAGGCGGGTTTCCATTACAGATTTGTGCAGAGCTGATGTTATGTGATTTCTCCTCTCGCGATAACATTCCAGGAAGCATCGTGATGAATGTTCAAAACAGTTATGTCTTTTGCAGCCACCGCACTAGCTGTCATGATTTCCAATCAAAGGCGATGTAGGAGTGTTATGCAGGCAATAACGGAAAGACAAGGCCCTTATTTGTGGGAGTAACCAGTATGAGGGATTTCTGGGAGGTGATAGTTCATGATTTCACAGAGATATTGTGGATTCAAAACTTCCAGATGATCCACTCAACTTTTAAAGAGTTATGTGATGCAATAACACCTCAGCGCCTGCTGCGTCATGCCCAAGGGAGACAGTTCTGTGCATAGCCATCGCATCATGTGACCTATAAAAGGGAAAAATGCTTTCCCACTGCAGTTTTGCAAAATATGACTTTTTTGAATTGCCTGTAATACCACCTCATGCAAGTGCAAAACCATTTTGGGGATAAATGGGTGTTTTTTCAAACTTTTCCAGTAGGCATATTTTATATTTGCAATTTGGGGGTTGATGGAAATCCGCCTACTGTCACAAGCAACAGCCTCTTGTCTATGAATAGATGCACACTTGCTTCCCATATGAACCAGTTAGCAGTCTCAGATCCTCAGGTGGGCCCTTCTGGCCATTCACAAGTCAAGGCGTAAAACTAAAGGTGACCGTGCTTTTGCCGAAAGAGCCTGAGGAGATAAGGCAGACATATCTACGGCTGATATGTACAGATGATATCTCCAACAGTCAGCAATTCACACAAAAACAATCTTCACTGACAAATGACACAGGTAAGAGAAAACATGTAATTTTAATTTTTATTTTCACAAAATTTCACAAAATTAATTTAATAATAATAATAATTTAATAATAAGGATAAGAAAGAAAAACAATGCTTTGCTACACAAATTTGTATTCTTTTTGTTTTTAATTTTCTCTAATAGTTGCTGTTTGTGAAAATAGAAAAAAATACCTCTTAAGGCATCAAACAATTATTTCAATGAAACAGTCTAAGAAGTTTGGAGGTGAATTCACTCTGGCTGAACTGCTCACAGACATCTGAAATGTAACGAGGGGCCCCAACACTGCTTTTTTTGCAAAGGGCCACAAGCCAAAAAAGTTGGGAGCCACATTCTTTTTTAAAAGCTTGTCTATTTTTGTTAAACTGAACCCCCTCTGAAAGTATGTGAATACAAGTATCTCAATTTTTGAATAAATGAACTTTGTAACTTTCCAGCACTGGTAATGAAGAAAGGATCGATGTTGAGAAATTGCAGCACTCAATAAGTTCCAGTATCAGGAATCAAAAAGACAGTCCAGATCTAAATGGTCAGAGAGGTTTTGGAAGTCAGATGCACCTGCTGCGAAGCAACCTTTAGGTGACACAGAAGCTGCACAAAACGTGAGCAGATTAAGTATGGGGAGGAAAGAGTACAGGCTTGAATAGTTTATGACCAGTTCTATGGACTTGTGGTTTCTTTCAATGGGGGCTTTTACTGCTCTCTTTATGAGGGAGTGAACATGGATCCCTGAATGCTTCTCTAACCGCTGCAGATCCTCGTAACCGTAAAGTGAATTCAGTGGAGTTTTACCACAGAGTGACTGACACGTATGTGTAAACTGGGCCACAATTGGATGAATACGTTGCCAACATATTCACCATTGGGCATATTACGTTGTTTTCTCAGAAGAATGTTGAAAAATAAAAAAAACAAAAAGCCAAATAGCCACAAGCAGGTGCTCTAACACGACCTCCCACGTTGCACTTTAGCCCTGTAGTGTTCTGTGCGTTTTACACCATCACGTATAGAAGATTACAAACTAATCTCAACCTACAAACAACATCGCTGGCATGCAGAGAAAACATGCTCTTCCTGGTATGTTCTTTATCATTAATGAGCGTCCTCGCGGCCCCCTGTATGGGAGCGTGTTTTGTGCTGCTTCCATTCTAAGCTCTCGTCCTGCACCCCTTTTCCCACCCTCTCCTTTCCCCCCAGACCTGTCAATCAAAGATCATGATTGAGCCCGGATGGCAGGCAGTCAGTCATCAGCAATGAAAAAGTGAGGCCTCACGCTCTGTCTGTTCCTCCCCCTTTTCATGCCCCCTTGCCTCCTTGAGTTCTTCCATCTCACCTTCTCTGTGGCCCCACTCTGCTGTCCACATACAGTTTGTGGAAGTCACATCTGTGGACAGTTTCTGTCCAACAGAGCGCCTTCAAATATGGCTGTCATGATGCCATAAGTCTCGCCTTGCTCGACCTCAGAGGGGGAAGGCCTGGCATCATTTATAAATAACTCTGATTTAGTTTTAACAGGCTTCTGCATTTGCCCTGTAAGTGGTTGATGAATAAACATGAGTGAAGTTGGGGCGGGAACTGCATGGGGGTATGAGAAGAGGCCCGATCTGTGTGTGTGTGTGTGTATTTGTGTGTGTGTGTATATGGGGGTATCGGGGGCAATGGGGGAGTCTTTCTTCCCAGCAGGGCTGCATCTCGTTTAATTGGAGCACTTGTGGCACCATTACCTCCTTTACTCAAACACGTTACTGATGACAAAAGAAAACAGCACTAAGCCTGCCTTTGTTAGCAAGGAGACTGGACGAGGCCATGGATTCCTCGCTGCTACTCATGTGTGGGAATCATACACACTCCCACCACTAGCTGCCGCCTGCCTTCGATCAGTGACGCGCCGCGGCCAGGTGTACAGAAGACGGAGCATGTGGAAACTGTGATGAACAGAGACAAGGGCGAAGGTTTCGTTCCTATATTGGGAGGGGACAAATATGAGGCTGGAGTTTGGGGGTCCTTTACCAGACGATTTTTAGAATAAAACACTGAATTTTTCTAACATGATTATTTTTTATGAATTATTTTCTACCCTTTGCATTGATTTGTGGCATAAAAGTCTTTAATTTTGTCCAAAAAAAGTCCTGTTGTGGGAGGGACAGACAATACACTGAGCAGAAGAAAATACTTCCTTATTTATTATCCAATTCAGACAAACTGGAAGAGTTTTTAAAACTCTTTTACATTTTAAAATTCTTTAAATCAGACTAAAAGAACTGTTGAAATTTGTTGATTGGATAAAAGGGACAATTTTCTTGTCTTTTTTTTTTTTGTCCAGCTTTATGCTCCGTATCACAATCTGAAATAGACAAAACATTGGGCTGACTGACAGCCGTAACCACATATTCTACATATTGAGGGGGCTGCGTCCCCCACGTACCCCCTGAACTCCACACCTATGGATAGAGAAGCTGTTTATGGAAAGCAGAAATAAAACTGCATAGTGTAATGACATTCAGTATTTATGGACATCACATTTCTCTTGGAATTAACTACCTTGTCCACATTTCTACCCATCACTGTGCAAAAAAAACAACAACCAAAAAACAATATTCACAGGAATTCTCTCTATCAGTCAATTTAAACTGATAGACTCCAGCATATGTGTGCCGCCCTGCCAGCAACCTTGCCCTTTTGCTTCCCTTTGACCTGAGGTCATGATGATGAGGCTGGCCTCTAGTTTGTTTTTGGTCACCACAGTGTCCCGAGAGAGCAATAAGGGTGTGACCTTTACCCTCAGTCTGACTCCACTGCAGAGGGCTTGCTGAAGGACCCTTAAATGAAGGAAACAACTAATTTCCTCCTTTTTTTATTGGTGAATCTTAATGTTTTTGATCCATTATTTCCAATACAACTATTTTTTTCAAAAGTGGTTAAAGTTAATAAATTGCTAAAAATAGTATATTTAGCTTGTTGTATTAATAATTCTTTATTATGTTCAAAATTCCATTACCATCAACAAATTTTCACTTTTCAAAAAAGCATAACATAGCAAGATCTCAACGTACAAACATAAGCTTTTGACAAAATCATCTTTTTTTAGATGGATAAAAATATCCACTAACATTTTACTTTAAACCCCCTATTTAGCATTTAGAAACGGTACATAAAGATTTGATAAATGGTTTATTGCTGTAACCATATATCTAAGCAGCTCCTTCTATGAGCACCCATGCAGGCTGGTTTCAAAATAAATGACAACATGGAGAAATGCACCTTAAAAAAATTCCTTTTAACATTTACAACATTATAGTGTCTTATATGCCATTTATTAAGTGGTTATATAGTGCTTATAAATGCTAAGTGAAGGCAGGATAAAGTAAAATGTTACCCAACATCCTTTATGTTGCAGAATAACTTCTTCCAAAACAAATATCAGTTTTTTTCCTTAAAATCCACAATTAGTACCATGATACATAACTCTCATTATGTTTCAAAAGTCTAAAACTTATCCATCAAGACAAACAAAATTATATAAGTCCTGCTTTAATGCATCTAACTGGAGGAAAAGCAACTATGCAAATAAGCAAACAAAGCTCACAGTATTGAGTTGCCAAAAAACCCTCAACCCCTCAAAAAAAAAAATAAAAAAATAAAATAAAATAAAAATAAAGATGTGAAGGCTCTTTTGCGGAAATTCAGTGCAAAGTGTGACTCAAGTGAGTCTGAAGCAAATGTATAGTTTTAAAAATTTCTCCCACGACCACTTGAAGGAGCCATTGTGATATTCTCATGGTCATGTTTAAGTTGAGCACTGAGATTTTACATCTTGTTTTACGCAAAACAAAGACTAGTTCTGCAGTTTTACGTGAATTTACCTGTTGTCATTGTTGAAAAAAATTTCTCTGCTGGTACCAAAATAATGCTACCCATTTAACAGAATATTTAATTACAATATTCATAGCTGTTGATTTTGAGGGGACACAGGGTCCCCTTGATAAAGAGTTGCAGTTAACTTTGATAAAATCAAAGACATTTACAGTGTAAATTAATGCATAAAAAAGAAAAGGCGCACATTAGCACAGAAATATTCACCAGAATGCAGGAAATTCAGTGTTTGATGGACCCCCCCCCCGGTTGAAACAAAACCTATGTCTATGTTTGATTGTGCATTACTTGATTTAAACTGAAAATATATATCTTGCAAAACAGAAAAGATCGAACTCCACTGGCAGACTTTTTAAATTCAAACAAATAAACAAATAAACACTAAAGATTTATGATTCGATTCCAGACAAAACATACTGTTAACAGAAATATATATATACACTGTACAAAAAATTAACTGGTTTTGATTGGAGGGATATAATTGTATCAAATAAATATTATAGTCCAGTGGAAGAATAAAAGGGCCATATTTGATAGACAGAGATCCATCAGGACTGAGGCCTAGAGTCAGGCCTGCTCCACGGTGAAATTTGACTCCGCTCTGGAAAAAAAAAAGACCATCACATGACGTGTGAAACAATAAAACTTCATTGGAAAGTTGCAGCTCACAGTGTGGTGTGTCAAGGTTTTGATCAATGTATTTTATTTTAAGGCCTGGAGATGCTCCTGTATACTCTTTATCAGTTGTTCCCAACTGGTGGGTCAAAGTCCAAAAGTAGGTTGCGGGTTCATTCTGAATGGACCGTAAGTGACTCATGAATGTGTAAAGTTTGTAAAACCCACACTCTATTTTGAAGTGCAAACCTATAAATTTTGTTCCGGGCCTCATTTATAATGCCAATCTGTTTTTTTTCCAGTACAGAAACTACTCTATTGCCCTGTTCTTGGTATTCTTTGGTCTGTTACATGCTGAGCCTTTGCAGCATCACTGGTCTTAAAGCAATAACATGCATTTTTTTTGGTTTCAGTTCTACTTATATACCAAGTTTTAAGTAATTGCACTTTATTCTTGCCTTACATTTTATTTTATTGCATTCAAAGCACACGTGTTGTTTACATTTTGTGAAACAAAATTAAACGTAATTTATCTTAGTTGTGGACACTGAACTAATGACTAAACCTGGACCCCGTAGCTGGACCAGTTAGGAACCACTGTTCTATATCACTCCACTGGGTAAATTACACTGATGACTCAGTGTTTTTAATAGTATCATTTTCATCTCCACTGTAAACATGAAGGTCAAGGTCACTTTGAAGAGCTGCACATGTGAAGCTGTGCTGTGAAAAATCCCATATCAACAAACTGCACAGGTGAGCTACACTCAGAGGTGCAGAGCACAGGGTCCACACTGGCATTTTATACCCTAGTGACACTGCCCGTGATGCCACGCTATATATACGTTATACATACACACACTGTATTCAACACTATGAACAGACATCCCCAACAAAGGGCAGGAATTACAATGAGTCGCATGTAGCCTGCACACATTTGGATCTGCTGCCACCAAGAGGACACTGAATGCAACACGTGACGCTACCTGCATGGTTTGTTTGGTGTAAGAATATCATAACTGCATGACTAGAACACTGTTGTCGGACAAACTAAAAGGACACTTACATATCTTTGTTATGCATGTGGTTGTTGTAGTGAAGGATTGGGGGAATGACCTCTTCTTCTTCAGGAAGCTGTGAACAATCAAGGCAATGCAATGATTCAGGGGGAGAATAACAACCACATCATCAGCTACTAAATGTTTGATGCTATATGCACTCATCAGTGTCATAAAATGGAAAGTTTTGAACTGTTTCCCTGTAAATAGAGGTGGCAGCCTCAGAGTAAGGAACACAAAACAGTGAAATGTTTGATGCAATCAAAGATGTGTTGTGGAAATATTGTTATAATCTTATTTAGTTTGAATGGATACATTTAAAGTGTGATTTTTCCTTTCAGTATCTCCGGTAATGTATCGCAGCTGGACTTGATCCTGCTAATCTGAAACATTCACATTTTCTTTAAATGCACTTTGCTGCAAACAGTTTTATTCTCTATGTATGTTTTGAGTCATATTGTTTTATTAAGGGGAATTCTATCTTCTCTTTTTGCACTGCTGTGGACTTGAAGGAACAGTATTTTCAATGTATACACAATGACTACACAACTGGATCAGATCTGCTGAAAATCCTCTAATTTGCAGGTTTAAATCAGAGCAGCTGACTGGTGCTGCTAATGTGTCTCCAGACTCATTAAGTAAATTGCATTGTAACTGAACTGCATTTATCAAACATTATAAAAACATATAAAAGCATTTAATAAGGGCATCTCTACAATTTCTGTTGGATAAACTGCTGAGTGAATTGTGATTTGATATTGACATTGACTTTGTTTCAAACTATAAAATCCTCTTTGTGGTAGTAAAAAATAGTTTCTCACCTCCCAGTAGGGCTCGTCATCAAAACAATTGTCATCTGCAGGATCTCCCCAGATCGGTAATCTTAGGATACAACCTGAGAAGAGGACAAATCAAATCATTATCGAAATGCACAAAGTTTGACATCTGCTGTGTGCAAACAACACCCATTTTATTCAAACATCGTGCTGTCAGTTATGTACATACTGTATATTTTTGATTATATAGTCAGACAGAGGGGTGGTTGTAGTTATTCCTTACCGACAATGATGCCTCCGCCCACACCGAAGCAGATAGCCACGCAGAGGCCTGCAGCCTGGTGACCACCCTGTCGTGTCGGGACCATGTTTTTGAAATCTCCCTCAAAGTCAAAGGTGTTAACAAGCCTTTAATACAAATAAGAGTGGGGCTCAACATGCTGTTCTTCACAATAAAATACCTGTTAGAAAGCCCACATTGTTAATGTGTTGTTGACTTGTTTAATGAATTAAGTTTCATTCACTACTAGTTTGTTTCTCTGTAAGTTTTTATATGTCCCACACGGTGCCCTGAAGTTTAGTTTCTTTCCTAATACAACGGTGGATAGATGGTATTTTTCCTTTGCCTTTACCGTCATTCACTTGTACCCTGCTGGTTTATTGTTGTGTGTAAATGCCAGAAGATGAGTCTAATGACATTATACTGTAGCAGTTGAATGCTAACATTGTGTTAATGTGTATTTGTTTAGCTCTGGATATAAGCTAATGTTATCTGTAATACAGTCCTTTGTTATGTTAGTTGACGTATTATGTTGCGTATTATGTATGGTGTTTGCTATACTGATTGTTATTTGTATTGCTATTACAGACCACAGCCTAATAAATCAACCCTAAACAGGACATCTGTATCTGTGTTCTTTAATGGGAACATCACTTTCCTACTACGCCTTGCCACTCGAAACCAGCTAAATTCCCAGAGACGCCCTCTCTTCTTTTTAATACCATATTTGGCCATAAAAATTCAAATATTCCTTTACTGATATAATATTCTCAATATTCAAAGGCCCAGTGTGTACATAACATTAATACATTTCTTTAGTGTACAATTACCTGAAACTAAGAATTGTTTCATTTTCCTTTCCATAAAAAGAGCTGCTTATAGCTGCATATGGAGCAAGTCCTCTTCGAGTCCGCTCTAGATGGGGCTCTAGATGGGGCTCTAGATAGGGTCATAGGAACCACTCACCCTTCAGGGCCATAAACAGTTTCGGATGCAGCTGCGGCAGTAATGGCCCCCACAATGCCACCTATGACTCCTGGCATGGCGTGCAGGTTATGGATTCCACATGTGTCCTGGATCTTCAGGTACTTCTCCATGAAAGGCTGGCAGAGACCCATCAGTTAGGTTTAGCTGAGTTTACTTACTTTAACAGCTCTGTGTGACTTAGCGTTATTCTGACGGTTGACTTCAGAGAAGTAAAAGCAGTAAAAGTTATGAGTGGCACATTTTTTGTGCTGACGATGCTATATGTAGTTAATTCTAAATAAAAAAAAAAATAGTTAGAACAATTGGGATATAGAAATGGGAAACTATATTTAATTCCTGTAGCCAAATGCCAGGATTGTTAAATCAACACTTTCATTAACACTCTGGCGTATAAACCAGATAAATACCTTACCGTGAGGTAGATATATCCCAGTGTGGAGATGATGCCACAGCAGAAACCCACAATCAGAGACCCGTAGGGCATCAGCATGAACTCTGCTGCAGTTCCCACTGCAACACCGCCAGCAAGAGTGGAGTTCTGGATGTGAACCTAAAAAATGTGCAGAAAAATATCTATTAGTCACAGAGGAAAGTGTGTACAGTGGTGGATGAAGTACCTGAATGCCACACTTGAGTAAAAGTACAAATATCTCATCAGAAAATTGCTTTACTAGAAGTTAAAGTCACCTATTAGAATATTAATTGAGTAAAGGTCTTAAAGTATCTGATATTTACTGGACTAAAGTATCAAAAGCATTTTTTATCATATTAAATGTACTTAAGTATTGAAAGTAAAACTACAAGTAAATGCTGGTAATAAAAAAGCAGAATATTGGCAATTATGAAATTAATTTCTTCGCAACGCATACCACCTTAAAAATGGAGCCCACATTACAGTTCAAGAAGTCTTTTTTTTTCAACTTTAAGGATTTCAAGAGAAAAATTCAGTTTTTCTTTTCCCCTTACCATTTCTACGTTGTAGTAAGTAACTTAGATGCTTCAGAGAAATGTGTTGGATAAAAAGTATACATTTTATTCAGGACATGTAATGAAAATGAAAGTTGACAAATACAAAAACGACAAACAACAGATACTCACAAAAAATACTTGAGTACTGTAACAAAGTATTACTACTTTGTTGGTGTGTTTCAGTGTTGTGTTCACAGTATCATGCATCAGATTAAGCAAGTTTGAGTTTGTTCAGGTGGGGCACAGGTCATGCAGGTCATGTTCGACAAATTCAACAGAGCGATTGATTTCAGCATACTTTAAGTAGTGATAGCTTGAAAAATACAGCTATACACCAATTATCATGTCCGTCATACACAACAGCTTATGAGTGTTCGTGACTGACATAAAAAACAAACAAAAAAAGTGCTGGTTGTTACCATGTCTAATTTTCCATGTTTCTGGAAGAGGCTCGAGACCGCCACAGTAGTGAGGACAGTTGAGGCCAAAGCCAGGTAGGTGTTTATGGCTGCTCTGTGCTGCCCGTCCCCGTGGTCTGTGATGGCCGAGTTGAAGCTTGGCCAGAACATCCACAGGAAGAGGGTACCTACGCAGACAGCAGTGTGGACATTATTGTACTTCAAGAATAACTGTAAGTATTATTAAAGTATATAAAAACCGGCATGTAATTAAATCACCAATCATGGCAAAGACATCTGAGTGGTAGACGGAGCCCTGCAGGTTACTGCTCTGGTCCAGGTTCGGCCGATAGAGCATCCACGAGATGGAGAGACCGTAATAACCTCCAAATGTGTGGATCACCATGGAGCCTCCAGCATCTCTGGCCTTCAGGGAAGAAAATGTGAGCGTTAGCAGCTGCAAGGCGGCATAAATTACAAAACAATGTACCCATGTATGTCATAGCATTTGGTTGTATGCTCAGTTTCATATTAGGAGAGCAACTTAAGTCTTGAGATCTACAAAAATAAAAGGTTTTAAAACTGAAGTAATTAGGATGTTAGAAGCATATAATGTAGAAAGGTAACAAATGCCAAGGGTTGTAGTCAGATGACATTTCAGCCCTTAGGCCTTCTTCAAGGTCAACAATCAGGAAAGAAAAATATCACAAAGATTTTTTCTAAATGTCATTTTAGAACATACTGAACATTGGGTCAACCATTTCCACAAAACGGACATTAGAGTACATAAGGCTACATTTACTGGTACGCATAATTTAATTCATCTTGAAGAGGCACTGTGCATGGTGACCGGATAAACATGAATACAGAATCCTAGTTTATTTGTCATTTCTTCTGTCCCACACAGAAGACCAATATGATCAGGTTTTAGGGGCATAAATCGTATCAAAACAAATAGAAATAATGGTTTGAACTTACGTGAATGAGATTCAGGATGATATATTCCTCCACAGCGAACAATGTGATGCCAAACAGAGTCATAACCATCAGCTGGACTGCACTGACTTTACCGAGCACCGCCCCATAGGCTATTAAGCAGCCCGCCACACAGAAGTCAGCATTGATCAGGCTGAGGAGTTGGAAAAATGTCAAAATGTAGTTGACAAAAAAGGCAATCACTTGAACTGGGCATATGTTAAACAGTATTTATACTGGGTAAGGATGCACCGATTCAACAACCATGACATTGTTTTGAGCTCTGAAGCAGTCATAAACATATGTAGATACCCTACGTTTTCTCTTTCTTTCTCTTGCAAAAATACACCAATCATATCTGTCGACACACAGTGACTTGGCAGCACTTCAACAGTATCATCTTCTCATTAGTCAGAGTTTCTGTTTAACTTCTGGCTCCACAAACACTAGATATAGTATCTGGAAACATCTTCAGTCAGACTGGTTTGTCCACCTACGGGCTAGGTTCTGCTTCAACGTTGGCGACATTACATATGAAACGCCATAAAATTCTGAGCATCAAGCACTTGGACCCTGTATACAGATATGACGTTTTTTAAAATTGTTTTTCCTTTACATTTTGGCCTCTGGTCCACACACAAAAAGAGTTGTAGGTTAGCGTTTTTATTTAAACGCCTTTTAAAGGTACAGATTTTTTTCAAAACTCCAGTTATTGTTTATCTGTATATGCAAAACTGGGCGTTTGGGAAATGATGACATGGTAGCACATGCCCATTGTTACTTTGTGTAATGACCATGCACTAGAGATAACAACAATAGCAGACTAGCGGTTTGAAAATGTTGGATCAACGCTGCTTGGTATCGGGACCTCTTTACACTTGAACTTAGCTGTACCAATTCTGGGACGAACAAAGGTGTCCCATGTTTTTGCTCCATCTCAGCATCTGCGGTTTAAAGTCAGCCAGACATGGCTGTTTTGGATCAGACCTGGTTGAACCAGCGGATGGTGGGACACTGTCCAGAGTGGGACAGTTGTCACTTTGTATGTTCACTTGTATGTTTGAGTGAACTCCTTTGTCCTTTTGTTAAATGGAAATCATTGGTGATGAAATCTCCAGTGGATGTTTTGAAAAAGGTAAGGTTAGCCTGTACATTTTATCACCTTTGTGACAAAGGGAGACTGCTGAAGATGGCTACTGCAGCAAGTGTTTTGGGTTATTTTTGCATTCTTGCAAAAGTGTGGATGGAAATATTTTGAAAAATGAAGCCGTGCTGATGGAATTATTTCTTAAACAGAGAGGAAAAAGTGTAAATGTGGCCTTAATTTTCTGCCTTTTCGTGTATTTTTTGTGCGCTAATTTGTCCTATTTCTGCATCAATGTAGAGTGTGTGGCTGTCAAGGTAAAAGTCCTCTGCTACTTTCATGTTTTTGTTGCACGTGACCTGCGTCTCACCCTGCACCTGTGTGTCCACCTCAGTATTTTGTTTCCGTGGAAACCATGCAGGTGGAATCTATCAGACACGTTTTCAGCATTCAAACAGCTACAGCTGAATAACGCCACTTGCGTTTCTGTTGTGAACTTGTATACATTCATTGAAGATATATAGAATAAGAAAAAAGGGATGCTTGTGGCTCACTGAGAATAAAACACCACTTACTTTTCGACTCCAATTTTGATCTTTCCATCAGAGTAGTCCAGGGAGTGGAACCAGCCTTGCATTAAGAGCGCCCACTGAAGGCCGAAGGACGCGATGAGGAAGTTGAAACCCACTGCGCCAAAGCTGTAGCGCTTTAGAAATGTCATAAGGAAGCCAAATCCAACAAAGATCATCACATGGACATCCTGGAAACCTGGAGCAAAAAAAGAAGAACTTGTCTGGTACTGGCCGGTGAAGAGGAGGCGGTATACTGACCATATAAAACAGTCAATAAAACAGGTTTTTCAACAATTATGAATCACCTCATGAGAAAACCTAGAGCATACAGTCAAAGTATTAGGCTGATTGGTCCTGTAGTTTGCAAGATTAGCTGTGGAAAGACAGAAAGACACAACCAAATGCGTGATCCTTTCTACCTGTTTGAGATAATAAAGAAAAAAAAACAAGGATTCTGCAAAATAAGGCATCAATGTGGGCAATATTTCAATCATCCTCTCATTCTTCTGTCTTATTGAGAGGTGTCCTCTATAGAAGATCAGGAGGCCTATTACCCAACACTATCCTTTACTCGCAGCTATATTTCTCTGGTCTCTGAAAAATGTTTTCCAATATGAAAGACACCTTAAATAATGCAAATAAACGAGCTACAAAATATAGCAAGGAAAAGAAAAAAGACCAAGGGACCAACACCAATGGTATGAGGTATGTTTGAAAGCCTCTGAAACAAACAAACAACAAAAAAAGTAACTGAGGTTGTGCTGAGAATTTTTTTTGTCAAGTTTCCAAGGCCAAGAATGAACCGGCAAGCTCCAATATAACAACAGCCATATTAAACAGACACACACACAAAACAGAGCGGCAACAAACAGTTTCATCTGTTATTTGAAATGAAAATGTTTGAACCATTACAGGAACAGGTGGCTGCTCTTTGTGAGACAGTTCATATCTGCCATAACCAGCTGGTATCATTTACAGCAGAACACAGTGGTTGCCAGACACACCTCAGGGCACAATAGCTTCCCACGGCACTGTGAAACATTATCGTCTGCATAGAAAACAGCCCAAATTCTACAACACATCTGATTGGATGTTTGTTTTAACAGCCAAACAAAGCACAAATGCTACAGGCATTTTGGACTGTCCTCATGTTAACACTGGCATTACCTCACGTGCGGAAAAGATGGTCCCGTGACTTTAAGATGAGCCCTCATAAGTCTCCTGACAACAAACTGTGCCAGGATGTACATTTATCATCTGACATCCAACACCATATCTTAGATGGGCCAACGATACCCTGAAACTGACACTGTGGGTTTTTGGGGTAGTATAGAATACAACCACACCCATGCAATACTTACGGACCATATGACCAAAATAAAATGTGTTTTTATCCGTACAAAGAAGTAAGTGTTGACGTTTTAGCTATCAAACTGGAAAGATAAACCTCAGGGGAATTAAACCTCCAGTGGAAACATGCACCTGTGAGCCCTGTCAGCAATGTAGAAATAATCAAATAGGTCAACATAATCTGAAAACTACAGAAAAATATTAATAAAATCATCAAACAAAAAGCTAAATGTGCAGAAATGAGGATCCATAAAGATATTTAGCTTACGCTATAAAGGGAGATACAATAAAATGACTGATTAGACATTGGGAAAAGAGTACATTAGTGAAAGAAGAAATAAAAAAATCAAAATTAAGTCACTTACTTGGATATCTGAAGTAGAAGTCATTCTCAATGTCACTTGATATATTTTTTGCTTTCCTGTACTCTATCCAGTGTGGATCAGATTCTTCATTGTAACGAATGAAAACTCCAAACAAGATGATCATGGCTGTTTGCCACACAATGCAAACAGCTGGAAGACTGATTCGCACATTAGTATTCTTTGAACGGTCACAAAATTGCCTGAAGCTTTGGATACAGCCCATAGTTTTTGGTTAGTTTTGATCTTTTGTTAAAAAAAAGTTTTTTAAGTTATAAGAGTGACTAAACAGCCTAATTTTTCAAGTGAGTCTGAAAAAGTAACAGACACTTTAATAGCCCTGAGCATCCTACGCCCAAGTGAAGACGGGTGTTTGCTTCAATATGCAGGCACTCCCACAGTCACTCCCCCCTCTTGCACTTGTGAAGGTGATGTTTATTGGGAAATCCTGTCAACAGACTATGTTTGTTAAATTTGCCCTCCCTACCTTAATACAAACATGCATGTTCAAGAAATATTTAGTTCACATGGAGCTTGTGTCTGGAGTAAACATATAGAAACATGCTTCGGGCACTTAAAATGTGCTTTCTTCTACTGACAGTCAGAGGGTCAGGGCGTTCTCCTCTCCTCTGTACAGGGCTGATGCTGTGAAGCATTAACTGTAAATAATGCGTATCCATGCTGGGCCCCGTTAGAAAGATGCACGACAGGTTTGACTCAGTCAACCATCACACACAGACACGCACGCACACACACACACACACACACAGACACGCACGCACACACACACACACAGGGCTCAAAGATGAGACAAGAAGAGTCCACTTATATATTTCCTAAAGTCTAGTTGTTTCTGAAATGTTGTGCAGGCAAATTGTTAAATTACAGATTTTACTAACATTTAGGCTTTTTCGGTTTAAGTGCTCAAAGAATTCAGGAAACATGACATTTGTGTAATATTTAAAAAATAATATGATATTGTTATATTTGATCCTTTACTCCATTTTTCATGTTTGTATCCATATGCCTTTTTATTTATTTATTTACATTTTATCACACAAAAAAAATTATATTGTAATTAAATATGTAAAATACAGTCGCTATTTTCTTTCTCATTTAAATTTTTATTTGATTCCATCATATAAATCCCATAGTACTGACATGAAACTATTCATAATATTAGTCAGACAGTTAAAACACATTTTAAAGAACATTAATAGAAAAAAAACTACACTAATTTTAATATCCTATGTACTTTGTAAAACCCATTCTTTAGTTGTATGGAGTAAGTTAGATAGCATCATGTACATTCTTGGTCTTTTACGAGTGGTCCGAAACCTCTAGGAGGTCGCCAAATTATTGTTTGATTGTTTTTTCTGTTTTGTTTTAAAAAATGAAAATACACATTAACACAAATCCAACAGGACTGCAGCCTGAGGCTGATATGACCCTAAGCCTGTCAACCGTCATCCACCTGAGGACATACAAGCTGTGCACCGCTGACCAGGGAGGGACATCTCACTAAGGTAGCCATCCACAGATACAGTTAAGCTAAAGGATCCACTGTACCTTCCACATGTATGTTTAACATAAAATATACAATGTATTTAAAAATGAATGTCAAAATTATTATTTTAATAGCTTAAAAAGATGATTTTATATATGGCACTTCAGGCCACTATACATGTTATTGTAGGCCCAGTTAAATATGCAACTTAATTTTATACAATATATGTAGTAGGGGGTCCCTGCTCCATCTCACTTTCGGCTAAAGGGTCCGTGGTCTGAAAAACTCTTAAGACCCCTGCTACAGAGTTTGTTTGGAATTTAACAGTATCTATGTCCAATCTTGTAGTGCATCCCTTAAATACTCTGAGCATTCACACTATGACCGTACACTGTATGATAATGGAGGAGGACCGTGATTTCATTCATTGGTTTGTGGACTGTCGTTTTGAGGCCTCCATAAGTGACAATATCTGGACGAGAGGATGTAGCGTTGGAGGAGTGAGGATCTGACTCACAGACTGCAGCGATGCCTCGCAGACAGAACTGCCACTCAAGGAGCCACCCTTAAATATGTGTAATTTTGTAATTAACTACAAAGGCTAAACGTCTTTTTTGTTTGTTTGTTTGTTTTACCAGTCTGTGAACAAATTTATTTCTGCTGTAAATTTGGGCATTTTAACATGGGGGATCTATTGGGATTGACTCTGTTTTGGAACCAACCTCAAGTGGCCATCACAGGAACTGCAGTTTTTGGCACTACCGTGTTTTCTCTATTTTTCAGTCAGAGGTTACTGCTTGATTACGACTTAAATGTTGCTGAGGGCCCAACGTGTTGTAACTTCGAATCAATGCAATATTTTGGCCATGACTATGTGTTTCAGCAAATTGAGATGCTGAGCATAATAAAACTACACAAAACCACTGTAAATAATCCCTTTGTTCACATTCTGGCTGCTATAAGTCTTCTCAGAAATCCTGCCTCAATGCCCAAAACTGCATCGATGTCTTCGTCACTTCAGTTTACACTAGCTTACGTAACATTACAGTGGAAAAAGGGTGTATGTTTAAACACGGACTGCCAAACATAAATAGTAAATATGGTCCAGACCTACCTGTCCGGTCCTGAACGTGCATGTGACATACAGAAGGTCAAATACAACCAGGCGTGAGGATGGTCAGCAGCTCCTGAATGTCATGTGCTTGCTTCCCTCAAAATATCTGTCAACAACAGAAAAAACATATGTTTATTGTACTGCTTATTCTTTATTACTGTAAGGTCAACAAAACTGTTATGAATCAAGAATTAAATAGACAATCCTGATTTGTAACTCATGTAATTGTCTTATTTACTGCTGTGCCACCAAAATAAATCAAATGAACAAATGTATTAAAACATTTGCCAATACTGATCTGCAAAGCTGTGTGTACATAACTTAGTACTAGTACATAACTTAGTACATACAATACTAAGCTATTAAAATAACAATTACTGACAGTTTTATGTATTTATACAACATATTTTAATGTTACATCTGTGGAAGGCCACTTTAGTTAGATGTCTGACCCTGGTCAGCGGCCCAAAGCTTGTTCATCTGAGGGTAGATGAAGGTTTCAGGCAGAGGGCTGTGTCAGCTCCAGGCTGCAGTCTTGACCTGTGTTTGCCTTTTAGGTAGGTGAGGGAGGAAAACTTTCACCAAAAAAAGTTGTTTTAAGAGGCAAAATATGTTGGATTCATGTTAATGTGAAATTTCAGTAACTCTAAGGAAGCCCTAGGGGTCACATTCCCCTTTTAAAGACCCAGGGATTAAAGTAACAACAGAGTAAGAGTGATTTTTAGTAAAAAAAAATAAAAATAAATAAAATACATGACCAACGTGCCAAAGTTGCGCAAAACAAAATAATCATAAAAGACATGACCGAGATGTAATCATATATTTTGCAACAATCTTGTGTCTAATCCCAACATCAGTTTAAGCTTTTACTGCTGCAAAACTTTTGTGCTATGTGATTTACAAAAGTACTACACAGAACACTTATCATAAACTGAAGAGACTGCATTTTTGTGCTCTGCCAAATATCAAAAATACCACTCTAATTGCACAATGTTGCTCTTTCAGGCAGTACATAATAACTGCAAAAGAAAATGCCTTGCTGAATACTCTCACCGGGAAAAAATGATCATGTCAGCAGCTAAACATTAGATCATTGCACTGGTTGTGTGCTCACAAATGAGGAACCTCATTAAAATGAGTGAGCAGGTATCTTGATCTTACTGCTCGGCTTAGCACTGCTACCTTGGTGATGTAATTCTGGCAGATGATGCGCTCTGAGGGGATGATGTGTGGCATTGATCCACCTTGATCTGAGCACCGCTGTCGGGCATGTTGAAGCAGCTTTTATATCTTGTATTTCCTTTAGAATAAGAGAAAGACACAGGGAGTCAATTTTTGTTAAACATCTAAACATTACATTTAGGATATCCTGTTCAAGTTTTTTTTTGCCCCCAATCCCAATCCATTTGATATTGTGTATATGCTGATACTGACTCCCAATCCAATAATTTTCCTGAATACAGTTGCAAAATGCACACTTTAAATAGTTTAAGTTATTAAAATCCGAATCTGAAATGCAATACAAGGAAAAATGTCCACATCCAAACAGTGTCTTAACGTTTTAAAAATATATATTTTATTTTGACAAAACAGAAACAAAAACTAAACTAAAAATATTTTTATATGGCTCTTATAACAAAACAACGATAAAGTAAAATGTGTCTACACACATTTCTCTCAATTCCACTAAGTGTTGCATTGTAGTAAAAGTACACAACATTATTAATGAGTGATATAATCACAGTTCCACTTCAAAGTAGTCTTACAGTGAGCCTTCTCATTCCCAGTCACTGCTTCTTACAGCATTATAGTAAAACTAGTTCACTAAAAATGATCAACAAAAATTTAAATTCCACTCAAAGTGGTGTAGAAGCTTAAGTTGAACATGAAAAAAAATCAGTTTCTACTTATCAGAGTAGCAGCATTACAGCCTGTGTAATGACACCTGTGTGACGGCGGATGTAAACAAAGGATCAGACGGGATGCGTGCTCAAAATAACCAATCCTGATCAATTCAAAAATCCATTGATGGGGCCCGATTCCTTTCAAATTTGGACATCCCTACATTACATGTTTTTTAACTGTAGCATTTTTTAGACTGTGTCTGACTAAGGCTTTCTTCTTTTTTAACCATTTATTTATTCAGGGAAGTTCCATTGTGAGCTTCAGCACAGTGTCACGCCTGAAAGCTGCCCAGCTGACATGAGGGCCTCGGAGCAGCTTTACAACAGCCGGGGTTAAGGGTCTTTCCAGCAGCCAACTAACTGGCGGTAATGAGAAAGGGGCAAGTGTACTTTCCACACTTGAGTTATTCTGTAGATTCAGGGATCAAATCCACAACCTTTCGGTCACAGGTCCACTTCTCCAATCTTTGGGCCATGTCTCCTCCTGTATGTTCAATTTTCTGTGAATTCAACTGCCAGCTGAAACCACTGAAACAACAAAAACAGCCAAATGGCAAAGAAAAGTGGTACCTACCCTCAAGCATCCCAACAGGAAGCACCAGTAGATTGCCATCATGTGTAAACAGTGATTAAGACAATGTACTCAGTCTAAACAGTCTCCCAGAAATCATTTTCACTCGTCATAGCAGGAAAAGCACAGGTGTTACTAGTCATAACAGTGCGACGGTGAGTCAGCATGCACAATACCTGGACCCTGAGACGGAAGCAGCTAAATGGAAAACAGACATTATTAATTGTATTATTGACACCTGTGCTTTTCCTTCTGTGAAATGTCACAATGTTTTTCAACTGTAAAACACAACCAGAGAGCACCAACCCACACAGGTGTCTTCAGTTATTGCAGCTGATTAAACCTGGGTGGAGGAGAACAGACTGTGCTCGACTGACAAGCTGTTATGTTGTATGACTCATGGGGTTTTGTTAGAAAAAAGTAATGCAGATAGCATGGACTGGGAATTCTGACAAAAATTTAAAAAGCGGAAGTAAAAAGAGTGCACAAATAGGGAGCAATCTTGGACACTAGAGCAAATACCTGTCTCGCACAAAACAAACAAACACACACACACACACACACACACACACACACACACACACACACACACACACGCACACACACACAGTTCATCGTAGCATCATCAGTGATTTTCAGTTTACACAACTCCTCTGTTGCATGATCACTCTCTTGCGGCTGTTTCGCATTGCTACAAAGGGAACAACCTGAAAGCAACACATTGAGTTTCCAATAAATTTTACAAAAATCAAAATCCTCTCATCCTGACCTCATGCTGTTCTGGGTGTTGACCTTAAATGTGAATAAATGTGTGCCTCCATATTTTTTTTGGTAATTTTAACAATAACGTTACATCACAGACTTTTTTCACAACACATGCTGGGTTCAAACAAAACTAGTGAAGTGGTGTTTATGACATGAGAAGTCGTTTACACACAGTCATGAACTTGGAGCTCTCAATAATTTCTACTTATGAGGTCAGAAATACTACAAGAGGGGGGAGCGTTCAAATGGACTTATGCCATGAACGTAGTAAACGTCATGTTTTCTAAATGGAATGCACCACTTTTCTGACTTGTCTTTTCAGGAAAAGCACAAATTTAACAAATAGCAAAAGATACCAGTGAGGCAGCATGAATAATCAAATATCTGACGGTGGAAGACCATATTGAAACGTAGTCATTTATTATATAATTTAATAATCAAGACGTGTTGCAAAGACTTCACAAACACAGCTCACTTAAAATTACACAACCAGCTTACATATCTTTAAATAGTGCTTGTGGCATTTTATTTGACACAAGTTTTAAAACAGCAAATATATTTGTCTTTTAAATACGGTTTATTCCCACTGATTTATTTGTGTAAGAAAGCATTTTTGTGCAAACCCGATGTCATCTTTAGGCCAGATGCAGGAAAGAAGACTCATCATAGCTTCCAAAGTGTAACCTGGTGTAAAGACACTCATTTTCTTAATTGATGCTAGTTAATTAAAATTCAATGACTTATGTGGAAGGGGTCGTTTTGATTCATTTTGTATTTAGACATTTCTTTTGCTTCATGTTTTTCATTGTTTGTAAATTATTACTTTGCTTTTTGTCAGTCTGTTTTTGTGCAATATTTTCTTTATTTCCTTTTTACATGTTCAAATCAAATCAAATCAGATGTCACGACGTATCCGCATGTCAGAGCTTGTGAAGAATGTGCAGCTCCTGGTTGATTTGAACTCTCAGCACAAACGTCCACACGTCGTGAGTCCGTCAAATGACGATTAAGCTGCTGTTCCAACGTGTGAAACTCTGCATCAGGCAGAAGATACCGCTGGATGATATCCACGACATCTTTCTCAGTAGTGAGCTCGTAGTCCTTCTTGTTTTTAAATGGTAAATGTCCAGCCAGCTCACAGAGAGCAACATTGAAGGCAGACTCCTCTTTGGCACCGAAGCATGATGCTCTGGGCCACACCACAATACGAACACCTTTTCTCAAACTACGATCCTTTTCGCTCCGTAAGCGATCGCAGGGCGGACATCCTCTAGTCAAGAACAGGTTGTGAGCAATGTTACGGTCCACAAGAAAGTCTGTGACCTGACAGACAGCTCTGGAAACTTCCTCCAATGACTCCGATTCTGTGTAAAACAAAAATCCCGCAGGGAAATCCAGCAAGCGATAAAATCCCTTTTCAGGAACCAGCGGCTTGACTGGCACAGATTCTATCTTGAGCTCACGATCCAGGTAATACCCGTGTAGGTGCAAATGATTGACAGACGCAAATGCTCCGAGACTGTTGAACCCGACTCTGAAGCTGGGATCAGAGCTCAGGAGCACAGATTCAATACCCACCTGGATGGAGAACCTGGTCATGACCTGTGGGAAACAGCGTGAAGGATCTGGAACAAAGAGACAATGTCCAAACTCCAAAGGGCTGACATTGACCAGCACAACCATCCTGCAGGGTTGATGCAGCTGTCCCTTTTCATGTCCTCCCTCAACGTCCTTTATCATCTCAAATATGATTTCCTCTGGGTTGATTTTGTTAAAATTAAACTGCTTGGCATTGAATTCCTGCTGAATGCTCAGTATCTCCTGAGGTTTTCTTCTCTCTATTCCTCTTTGAATATTCAGCTGGGCCACGTAGCCACGCAGACCGGGCAGGACACGTGTTTGTAAATCACCCAGGTGGTAGCGGAAGAGCCCCCTGTTCATCCTGTCTGTCCAGCCAGATTGGATGGTCGTGTCAAACTCTGTTGGCGTCAAAGCAGCCCCGAGTTTATTTCCATTGCTCCGATGCACATCCGCAACAAAGTCCTGGTCGCTATACACAAACTGGAGCGGCATGGTTGGATCTGCTGGTGAACATTGACGCAAAGAGGCATGAGATTTGACAACAGGGTTCAGGTTTTTTTAGGTGTAATTTTGCTGACAGAGCACTGGGTCACATGAGTAGCCCGAGGTCATGGCTGCAAACAACGATTATTGATAAGTCTGCCATGATTTTTTTTTGATAATTCAGTTAAATACTCATATCCCACAAGACACTAAATTATTTCATCTTCTGTATTGATGAACTTCCCTTAATCAATATTCATTTAAATACAGACGACAAGGGGTAAAGATTTAAATCCTTTACTCAGGTAAAAATGGCAATGCAACACTGTGAAAATACTCCATTATTATTATTAGAGCCATACAATGAAAATATTACTTATATATAAATACATATTATCTGCAAAATGTACTCTTAATATCAAAGTAAAGGTACTCATAACACTGACTGTGAGTGTTTTACAATTACATACCCTTTTTGAGTGTTACTTGGAGTATTATTACTTGATAAATTAATCGATATATATTTTACAAACAAAATGTGTGATTAATTTATGAAACATGATAATTTCTCACACATGTAAGTTATGATAAAAAAAGCACATTTACCCACCACAGTGAAGATAGTTTTATGCTGGATATTCGACAGACATTCGCACCAATGCTACATATAAAAAATTAATAAAAATTATTTGGATATTTAAAATGCAAAAACAAGAGGTGTATCTCATGCAGCCAGTGGAGTACTATCATCCCACATTAATTTTGAGTCCATTGGTCACATGACCTGGGAGCTATTGAGCTGAACTTCTAATATAAATGAATGAAAAATTACAAAAAGATGTCAAATGTAAAAAGAATAGCCTAACTGGAAAAGATGGTGGAAAAAAACATAAAAAAGTGCGACAAAATCTCACTTGTCAATAGGCTACCAGCTCCTTTCTCCCTCAAACATCAAGATGAGATGATGAGATACACCTCTTATTTATACATTTTACACCTATTTACAATTTTTATTATTTTTTTAATATGTAAATATTAGCATTTTAGCTCAATAGCTCCTAGGTCATGTGACCAATGGACTCAAAATTAGTGTGGGATGATAGTACTCCACTGGCTGCATGAGATACACCTCTTGTTTTTACATTTTAAATATCCAAATAATTGTTATTAATTTTTTATATGTAGCATAGGAGCGAATGTCTGTCGAATATCCAACATAAAACTATCTTCACTGCAAAATAGCTTAAAATAGCAATAATCAAGTAAGTTAATCTACCTAAAATGTGTAGTTAGCTACTGAATAAGTTACACATGAGTTGACAGATGTGTGACAGAAACTAACATTGGCTTTTTGCCCACAACACAAGCATTATTTGTTGATGTACTCACCGGTGACTACTGACAGCAGCGAAATATCACCGAGTCAAAGTCAGCGTTTTGAAGCAAACGGAGGATGAAACGACTTTTAAAAGGCACAACTTATTCTTATTCACATTGACATTATTAATTATTCTGTCCGGTGATTTTTGCTAGCACTGCTCTGCTAGCTCCATCACCCGGCTTCAGCGGTTACACGTGTTCTTCTTCGTCGGTGCTTATTGGTACATTTCCGGTTCAGCTTTTTCAGAATAAATGTTTCTATAAAAGTCTGCAATCTTGAAGTCACACATTAACAACTTTGTATGCTTATTTAAACATCAGTGTAATTTCATGTTTTAAATTAAACGTCTTTACACTTTTATGTTTTTATAAGTTGGCGTGTGATGGCAGTAGTAGAAATTGCATGCAAATTATTCCTTACAAACACTATCAAATGAAAACAGGAAACAGTCAACCACGATTTTTTAATAAACAAGCTCTATTTTTTGTGCTTTTTAAATACCCTATTTTATTATCTTATTTAACCTTAAAAACTGATTTTTATAATGATTTTTATTCCCAGATTAGGCTAATTGTGAATTATGGTTGGTAAGTAGTATTGATTAGAAACAGAATACTTTGCAACTGATATTGTTAAAATACAATTTTCAAGATACTTGAGTATGCTCTTATGCTTCTTTGTAGGCTTTGGGAAATATTTTACTTTTTAATCCACAACATTTATTTATCTGTTTTATTTACTTTGAACACTCAAATTAATTATACAATCAACAAATAAATGATGAGTAATTTTAGATTAAAGTACTCAGCAGTATATAAATAATTTAAGCACTCTCTTCTGCATGTGATCAAACAAAATGTGCTGCTTGAATGACACAGAGGACCCAAAACTTGCATTTTTCATCAGTGATATCACATCATTTTTGAGGGCTTTAATGCATGAATGAAAATATACAATATTAGATGTGGGACTTTAAAAAAATATATCATTAAGTCAATTATTTTTATTATCTTTTTTAAAAATATGGATGCAGCCTATTAAGATCAGAGGATCTTTATAAAACATTCTGGGCTGAAGCCTTGGACACTGAGGCCTAACAAGGCCACTTCAGCCAACATATTTACAGAAAAGGCAAGGTTACATCCTTAACATATTGCTGAACATCAATGCAGATGCTATGCCCTCATACCAATTAAAATAGATGTTGAGTGTTTTTAAACCTTTATCTAATGGTGGAAGAGGTATTTAAATAATTTACTGTGCCTCAGTAACACTGGTGATCCCACACTACTCACTTACAAGTAAAAGCCCCACAATCACATAATAAAAATACAAACGTATTATCAGCAAAATGTACTCAAAATATCAAAAGTAGAAATATTTGTTTGCAAGAATGGGCCCTGTCAGCGTCATATCATTATATTATATTATATTATTATTATGTATTATATATGTACTATTATAACTGATGCATTCAACACGCAAACAGCATTTTAATGTTATAGCTGGTTGAGGTGGAGCTAATTTAAAAGGATTTTTATACCTCTGGGTAGTTGATTCTATGACACAATATTCAATTTTACATACTGATCACGTTTTGATCAGATTTTGATCTGAAAAGTAGCCTTTCATGTAGCTGTCAGATAAATGTAGTGGAGTATAAAGTATAATATTTTCCTCTGAAATGTGGTGGACTAGAAATGTAAAGTAGTATAAAATGAAAAGTTTTAATTCCATCATTGCCTTCACCTAATAAAACTGACCATTTGTTTAAAAGGGCTCACTTATAAGTGCTCATAAATAACCTATCCAACCTCCATAACACACACACACACACACACACACAAAGCTATTTAGAGGATATCTAAAAACTGTCAAGCCATATGGTAAAACCCCTGTAACTGGAATAGTATGTTTGCAATATTTTACTGTTGAGCAACTGTCCAGTTTATCCTGGCTGACCCATGAAGGCTCAACTAACTTTAAAAGAATGAGCAGCTGGCCAATCAGCCGTGGTGGTTATTTCAGTCTCTGCATGCTTTTGGAGATAAAGCAGGCAGTGATTGGCAGAGTTGTGAATGTGTGTCACAGAGTTTGGGGGCTCATCACAGTCGTTGCAACTGAGTATCTGAATTTGCTGGATTTTGAATTCACGCTGACTTTATCATAAATAAATAAGGACAAGCGGTAGAAATGATGGAAGACAGCAACAACAAAGTAAGTAAAGTTGTGTTTGAAAATCTAGGCTAGTGATCATCTTAAAAGTTATCGAACTATAGTAAAGAAATAGAGAGCCATTAGCTTTCCATTAACATTTTGTCATTCTTGTGTTTCTTTCTAAGGGAAAAAGGTTTAACCTGTAAGACAGCTTTAAGAGTGAGATAATGATAGAGGTGTATCTCTTTGGTAGACCAGATGGCAGTTGTCCGCCATGCCTCTAGTTATTTTTAACACCATCAACAGTTTCTGTTACCAGCACATCACACTTACTATGATAGTCTACATGCTAGCTTGTTTAACACACTAAAGTTAGTCATGCTAAATTTCTATTACAATGCAATATGTATAGCATTTTCTTTACTTGAATAGATTAGACTTCACCAAGATGAGAAGAAGGACAACAGAAAAGTAAAATGGCTTGAAAGTATAAGTCAAAATCAAACAAACAAAATAAAAAATGTTAATTATGTGTGGCTTAGTTATACGAGGGCCTAGAAGATTAATTAAACAGAATAAAGTATAGTTCGAGTCATATGTAGCTTAAAGTATATTAATAAATAAAGAAAACATAGACAGTTCATGTTGCATCAGAAATATGTCTCAAGATTCTGGGTGTATAGCAACTTTTACATGTTTTTTTTCACTAAACATACAGTCTTAGAAAAAAAAGGGTGGGGGACAAACAAGTTTCCCTGATTATTTTAAACTGGTCTCTGTTTTTATTTTCTCTGACAGTTTTGTTCCATTCTCTGTTGTAGGCAGGGAAGAAAGCAGGAGATAAAGCTCACACTCTAAATATAAGTGTGACACCAAATACTGATGCAGATCTCACAGCAAATGACTCCCAGTCACCTCTTACAGCCATTGTCCAAGGTTTGTCATGCATTCATATGATCTTAGTCTAGATAGTGCACATAATGACTGTCATTCAAATTTCAATTCAGTCATATTTAAGTTCATAAAATTGCAAATAAACATATTTGTCAGGAACAAACAGTATAAGACTCAAAATAAGAGTGTAATTAAATAATCTAAGCTTATTTAAACATTCAAATTTTGGAGACTTACCTCTTCTGGTGGTGTTATTAATGTGTGATACAGTTGGAAGTCGTATAAGTTTATTTTTTTACTCGTATCCTAGACTGTTTATTTAGCTTGTAACTCAAATACATTTTAAAAACCATACAGATCAATTCTGCACAGTCTGCCTATGCACAGGGATCCCATCAAATGTTCTACTTTTTTGATGGATTTTTTTGTTGTTTTTTTCCCCCCGATATACCAGGTCAACCTGCGGCTTCTGCAGAGGGAGGAGAACACAATCCTGAGGTCCAGCCTGGCCCTACTGCAGATAAGGAAAATGCTGTTAAGCCAAACCTCCAGATAACTTTTAACACATTTACTGTCAAGAATGGGGAAGATCTGAAAGTAGAGATCCCAGTGGCTGGGCACCCAGCACCAAAGATTGAGTGGAAAAGAGATGGCCAGCCAGTCAAAGAGACATCAAGGCTAGAGGTTTCAAATACACCATCTTTAGCAGTTCTTCATATCAGACATGCTGCCAGGGAGCACTCTGGTCAATACACCATTACAGCAAGCAACAGCGCTGGGAAATATACAGGAGAAATCACTGTGGTTGTTCTTGAAAAGCCTGACCCACCCACGGGACCTGTGAAGATCGATGAGATCAGTTCTGACTACGCTACCATCTCCTGGAAGCCACCAGAATACACAGGAGGCTGTCAGCTAGACAACTACGTAGTGGAGAAACGAGACACCCTCAGTACAGAATGGCAGACTGTGTCAGCGACAACAGTGAGAACCACAATCAAAGTCACTAAACTGAAGACAGGAAGCGAATACCAGTTCAGAGTGTTTGCAGAAAATAGATATGGAAAGAGTATTGCAATCACCTCTCCTATTGTAACTGCACAATATCCTTTTAGTGTGCCCACTGCTCCTGGCACCCCCTTTGTGTCCACAGTGACAAAATACAGCATGGTGGTTGAATGGGAGCCCCCAGCCAAAGATGGAGGCAGCCCCATCATCGGCTATCACCTTGAACGCAAAGAGAAGAACAGTATTTTATGGACCAAGCTGAACAAACTTGTCATACCTGATGCTCGCTTTAAAACAAGTGGTCTGGAGGAAGGCATTCAGTATGAATTCAGAGTTTTTGCTGAGAATATTGCTGGACTCAGTCCATCTAGCAAGACATCTGAATGTTACGTTGCAAGAGACCCCTGTGCTCCACCTGGTAAACCCGAAGCTGTTGTCATCACCAGAGAGAACGTCACACTTCAGTGGGCAAAACCTACATATGACGGTGGAAGCAACATTACAGGATATGTTGTTGAAAAGCGGGAGCTACCTGATGGCAGATGGATGAAGGCAAACTTCACCAACGTGATTGAGAATCAATTCACAGTCACAGGTCTGACAGGAGGCCAAGGTTATGAGTTTAGAGTAACTGCTAAGAACGGTGCTGGTGTTTGGAGCACACCTTCAGAAAATCTAACTATCATTGCTCAGGATGTTATTGAAGGACCCACAGTGTTCATTGATCCTAAATTTAAGACTACTACCGTTGTTCAGGCTGGTGAGACATTCGTTATTGATGCTGACTACTTTGGGAAGCCCCTCCCTGCACTAACATGGCTGAAGGATGGAAAAGAAATTGACAAAGCTACGCCAAGAATGGAGATCAAAAACACATTGACTCATACAACTCTGACCGTCAGGGACTGTGCAAGGGTGGACGGGGGGCACTTTGTCTTGAGCCTCAGTAACATTGGTGGAACTACATCTATATCTGTTAATGTGAAAGTCCTGGATAGACCTGGTCCTCCAGATGGACCTCTGAAGGTGAAAGTTATTAGTGCAGAAAAGTGTAATCTTCACTGGAACCCTCCTTTAAGTGATGGTGGTGCCAGTATTTCCCACTACATCATTGAAAAAAGGGAGACCAGCCGTGTTACATGGACAGGGGTTGAGCCTCATGTCGAAGCTGTCAGTTACAAAGTGACAAAATTGGTGCCTGGTAAAGAGTACATATTCAGAATTGCTGCCGTGAATAAATTTGGTGTTGGTGAATTTCTGGAATCAGACCCCTTCATTGCACAAAACCCTTTTACAACACCTGGCGCACCATCTATCCCTACAGCCAGCGCTGTCACTGGTGATTCTGTAGTGCTTTCATGGGAAAGGCCTGAGAGTGATGGCGGTTCAGAGATTGAAGGCTACATCGTGGAGAAATGTGACAAAGAAGGTGTCAGGTGGACAAAATGCAACAGGAGAAGACTAAATGACTTGCGTTTCCGATGCACAGGGCTCACGGAGGGTCATTACTATCAGTTTAGAGTACTGGCAGAGAATGCTGCTGGTGTGGGTGCTCCCAGTGAGCCAAGTGAGTATGTAAAGATATGTGAAGCCACTTACCCACCTGGTCCCCCTACCAACCCCAAGGTGACAGATTATTCCGGCAGCACTGTGTCTCTGACCTGGTCCAAGCCAATCTATGATGGCGGAGCAGCCATCAGTGGATTTGTAGTTGAGATAAAAGAAGCAGCAGAAGACGAGTGGATCACATGTACACCAAGCTCAGGTGTAGAGGACACAAGCTACACTGTGAAGAGACTGAGAGAAAATGCAAAGTACAATTTTCGTATACGTGCGATGAATGCTGCTGGAGTTGGAGAGCATGTGGATCTACCTGAATCTGTGGTAGCTGCTGAAAAACTGGAGGCACCTGAGATTGAGTTGGACTCTACCTTAAGGAAGATTGTCAGTGTTCGAGCCTGTTCCACATTACGTCTCCTTGTCAATATCAGAGGAAGGCCAGAGCCGGAGGTTAAATGGTCAAAGGAAGGCGGCACTGTCAGTGAGCGTGCTCAAATTGAGGTAACAAACTCCCACACAGAGTTAGTGATCGAGAATGTCAATAGAAATGACACAGGAAAATATGTGGTGACTGCTGAGAACTGCAGTGGCTCTAAAACAGCATTCATCAATGTCAGAGTGTTGGACTCTCCAAGTGCACCAACCAACTTAGAGGTAAAGGATGTAAAGAGGGACTCTGTGTCCATCTCCTGGGAAGCGCCCATCATCGACGGAGGAGCAAAGATTTCGCACTATGTCGTAGAAAAGCGTGAAGAGGCCAGGAAGGCATTCACAAGCGTCTGTAGCAACTGTGTAAGAAACTCATACAAGATTGACAATCTCCAGGAAGGGAGCTTCTATTATTTCCGTGTCCTGGCTGTGAATGAGTTTGGCAGCGGACTCCCGGCAGAGACTACTGACGCTGTTAAAGTGTCTGAGGCTCCTCTGCCTCCTGGCAAAATCATACTCAACGATGTCACTGGCAATAGTGCAAGACTCTCTTGGGAGAAGCCTGGCCATGATGGTGGAAGCAAAATCACATGTTATATTGTAGAAATGCAGGCAAAGGGAGATGACACATGGGCAAGGTGCTCAGAGAGTAAAGCACTGGAAGTGACTATTAGTGGGTTGGCAAAAGGAAAGGAGTATTTCTTCAGAGTGAGTGCAGTGAATGAAAAGGGAAAAAGTGAACCAAAATCCCTTTTGGCACCTGTTACAGTAAAGGACAACAGTGCTGTACCCGTTATTAATTTGCTCTCCAACACATTCACTGTGAAGGCAGGAAATGATTTAAAGATTGATGTTCCATTTAAGGGTGTGCCGCCGCCAGCAGTAGCCTGGAAGAAAGACGGCAACTTGCTTAAAGAGACAAGCAGGGTAAATGTGCACACATCTGACACATCATCTCAGATCATAATCAAGGATGCAACCAGATTAGACGTTGGTCCGTATGAAGTGACTCTGACCAACTTGAGTGGTACCACATCTGCTGAAATCTTCGTGAATGTTTTTGAAAGACCTGGACCACCATGCGACTTCAAAGTGGATGAAGTGAGTGCTGATTTTATGTCTTTGTCATGGCAGGCCCCTAATTATACTGGTGGATGTGAAATCAGTAATTATGTTGTTGAGAAGAGAGATACAGGCAGCACAATGTGGCAGACCGTGTCTGCCACAGTTGCCAGAACATCGATCAAGGTTTCCCGTCTCACACAGGGCACTGAATACCAGTTTCGTATTGCTGCAGAGAATCGCTATGGAAAAAGCCAATTTGTTGAGTCTGAACCTGTAGTTGCCCAGTATCCCTTTAAGCCCCCTGGCCCGCCAACCAATCTCCATGTTGTTAGTGTCTCAAAGTCTGTCATGGTGGTTGCATGGAGCAAGCCAGACAGTGACGGTGGCAGCTCTATTATTGGATACCATATTGAATGCAAAGATCAGAGCAGTATTTTGTGGCAAAAGTTAAACAGAAGCCCAGTAACTGAGAACCAGTTCAAGGTAACAAGCGTTGAAGAGGGACTCATATATGAGTTCCGGGTCTGTGCTGAGAACATGGCTGGTGTTGGGCCATGCAGTAAAGCATCTGAGCCTGTCGCGGCAAGAGACCAGTGCGATCCCCCACACAACCTCACAGTCACCAATATAACTAACAGCTCAGTTTCACTGTCCTGGGACAAACCAGAATATGATGGCGGGGCAAAAATAACCGGGTACATTGTAGAGCGCAAGGAGCTGCCAGACAGCTGCTGGCTTAAGTGCAACTTCACCAACTTACTGGACACCTTTCTGGAAGTGACTGGCCTCACAGAAGGTGAACAGTATGATTTTCGTGTGACTGCAAAGAATGCAGCTGAACTCTTCAGTGCGCCCTCTGAGACCACCGGTCCTGTGACAGTGCAGCATGATGTAGAGCCTCCCAAAATTATCATGGAGGACAGATTTAGACAGGTGGTGGTTGTCAAGGCAGGAGAGCTCCTGAGAATAGATGCTGACATCTCTGGCCGCCCCAACCCTACAGTGTTTTGGTTGAAGAATGGTAGAAATATTGGCACCAAGGGAAGGGTTGAGATAACCATAACAAAGACACATACCTCTCTAATCATCAGAGAAAGTGTCAGGAAAGACTCTGGACAGTATATTTTGACCCTACAGAGTTCAGGTGGTACCACATCTAAGGCTGTCACCTGCAAGGTCCTGGACAGGCCTGGCCCACCTGCGGGACCTCTGGAAGTGTCTGGACTCTCAGCAGAGAAATGCACCCTGTCATGGGGACCTCCTCATGAGACTGGCGGTGCAGAGATCATGCACTACATTGTTGAGAAGTGTGAAACCAGCCGTGTAGCCTGGACCCTTGTGTACGGCGACATGATGGCAACTACCTGCAAAATAACCAAGTTACTCAAAGGGAATGAATACCTGTTCAGGGTGAGAGCAGTAAACAAATATGGGGAAGGTGAGACTTTGGAAAGCGAGCCCATCAAGGCCATGGATCCCTTTACTATCCCATCTGCCCCGACTGATGTTGAGGTCACAAGTGCAACCAGTGAGACCATGACTATCTGCTGGAAGAGACCCGCCTCTGATGGCGGCAGCCGCATCAGTGGTTACATCATTGAGAGGAGGGACAAGCTGGGTGTCCGCTGGGTTTGCATTAACAAGAAGCCTGTTTATGACCTACGATTCAAAGCGTCCGGGCTGCACGAGGGATCTGAGTATGAATTCAGAGTCTTTGCTGAAAATGCTGCTGGGCTCAGTGAACCCAGTCTCCCATGCCCACTCACTCTGGCAGAGGATCCAAAATTTCTCCCCTCACCTCCTGCAAAACCCACGGTAATTGATTCATCCAGGTCTGCCATCACTCTGTCATGGAACAAGCCGCTGTTTGATGGTGGAGCAGCGGTAACAGGGTACAAAGTTGAATTCAGGAAATCATCTAATGAAGATTGGACTGTTGGTGTTCATAAAACAGATAGAACAGAGTTTACAGTAACTGGACTCACATCAGGGGCAGAATATGTTTTTATCGTCAGATCCATAAACAAGATTGGCGTTAGTGAGCCCAGTCCTGAAACAGATCCTGCGGTGGCCATGGATAGAGAGGAGGAGCCCAGGTTTGATGTAAGCACAGAAATGAGGAAAACCCTGCTTGTTAAAGACAGCAGCTCCTTCACTTTGACCGTGCCTTTCACAGGCAAACCTGTTCCTAGTGTGACATGGGACAAAGCAGATGTTGATCTGAGGGTCAGAGGACTGATCAACACCAGCAACTCCGTCACCTCTATCACAGTGGAGGGGGCAACACGTGATGACTCCGGAAAATACATAGTAAAACTGCAAAACGTTGCCGGATCTGCCTCTTTGACGCTGACTGTGAGGGTTTTGGATTCACCTGGTCCGCCAACTCACATCACAGTAAAAGATGTGACCAAGAGCTCTGCCACTGTCACCTGGGACATCCCTGAGAATGAGGGAGGAGCCCCTGTCAAGAACTACCTAGTAGATATACGAGACATCAGCCGGAAAGGGTGGACAAGACTCACGGACAAATGCCGCAGACTGTCCTACAGGGTGTCCGACCTGGAGGAGGGAGGAATCTACTTCTTTAGAGTCACCGGTGAAAATGAGTATGGGACTGGCGTTCCAGCTGAGACCAAGGAGGGAACAAAAATGACAGGTACAATCTGTGAGGAGTAAACACAAAATAATTGTTTTATGAAGTATAAAAATACTACTTACTTAGAGCTAAAGCTTTAAGATAACAATCATAAAAATTATGCACATGCAAATCTTTATGTACATGTAAAATCTTCTTTTACTTTTTGCACATAATTCTATTTCCTGCATTAAGAGTCTTTATATTTTCTTTTATATTTTTCAGATAGGACAGACTGGGAAACAAATCAAGGAGCTTAACTTGTCTTCTCTCTGGAGTTGAATCTCCTCATGTTCCTGTCAAGATCCTCATCTATTTCTGATCTTCATACAGTGTTGTTCAGACAAATCAATTAGCAAATGCTCTGCGAATTAATGCATTACCAGAAGCTGAGGCTTTGTAGATATATGAATCTGTTTTTCTTTCTCTTTTTTTTAATGTTTGTATACTTGTAAGCCTTTTTAATGGTAGATTTTTTGTTAACAGAATACAAAATGCATTAATGTGCCTGATTATGTTTGTTTATGGTTAAAAAAACAATGATGACAAATCATGATATTTTTTGTTGCAAAGCTATAATAAACTGGAGATGATTAGAACAATTATTAGAGTTTTACTTTGTATTTGTTATAAGAAGTTATACACTATTAACACTAGATGGCATGAAGACATTAATAAACAAGAAACAATTAATAAGATAATTCAATTAAAAAAAAACCCAACAACCCATAAACAAATAAAAGCACAGAAAAAGCAGATAAGACAGATTTACTGTTGTACTGAAAAATTTGAAGAAAAAGACTGGAACTTCAATTGTGTATTTCCATTTTGAATGTAGTTCATACAGGCTAATAGTAAAAAGCATAACTACTAGTCAGTTGTTGAGAAAATTAGGCTACTATCAGCCTTTGAGGCCAGTGGGTTTACTGCCACTCAGGAGGAGCAAGACATGCTGTGTCAGACAGGTGAAATTGATTATGAGGCTATTTTTTTTGTCTTACTGGCTTCCCTATAAAGACATACATTTTAGTATACTGACTTTCATTGATGTTGAATAACTATTTTAAATGCACTATCTTTACTGGAACATTTTTATAGTATGGTACACTGAAGTAGAGTAGTTAAAGGATAGGGTAGTGGCACTTTTGTCATCCAGGATCCTTTTTTGATGTCATTCCCTATTTTTTTTTTTTTTTTTGCCTTGTTTCTTGTCACCTCTCAGCTGCTACTTTTGAATGAAGGCAAAACAAAAACAAAAAAAATTAGAGAATTTTATCGGTGGCACTCTGAGAGTCAGTCTTTTTTCTTTTAACACTGGGTCAAAATAAAGATACGGTAGGATGGAAACGTTATAAACGCACAGGTGAGCCACAGTTGTCACCTGTTGCGTTTTGTCACGATAAGCAGCTATTTGCATGTACGTCACTATGGAAACCGTTACGTAACGAAATACAGGAAATCTAGCCAGATACCGGAAGTAAGCGATGTACGGCCAACTTGTTGTCAGATAGTTTGGTGCGTAACTCTTTACAACAAAAGTAAACTTTCGAGTCGAAATTTTCAATATGGGCACCACAGCAAGTCAACTTGGGAAGGACTTACTCTCAGAATATCAAGTGAGTGCCCAAAGCAAATCCTCGAAAAACAAATATTATATCGTAATGGTGTTAATGTGGCTAAAGTTGAGAACAGTTGTTTTTCGCCCCGTAATAACCAAAGATTTCGCAATTTAGCTATCTTAGCTTAACGGTTTAAGGCAAAATAAAACGATTAGAGCCTTGTTATCATAAGTTCACTTTGATTTACTTGCGATCTCTATTTCCTACAACATTAAACTAAACATAATGCTAATGTACGCGTTATTGAGCTGTTACTGTCATCCGACTTATCAGTATGATAAAAGCTACTGTTGCTAATATCACTAGTCAGACCATAGATGATATAAAGGAAGCTAGACTTTTAAATGTATTCCGGCGTGGAAAAAATGAATTGTTTCCGTTCAATCTGTGAATTGTTATTGTAAGGGATTGTTCGTTATTTATGGGAGGGAGAGGATGCTGCAAAACAGGGGAGGCACTGCAAGCAATTTTATTTATTTAAGCACTGGGGAGGGAGTCGTTTTTCCTGATTTGGCTTAAAGGAGGGACATTCAACTTTAAACGGTCGTATTTTGTATTTATTCTATATACCCTCATAACCCTAAAATCCACAAGTGGGTTTTGAAGGCATGTTTTCTTAGAATATGTGAAATATTGTTATTTATGGTATAGGGAGGGTCATGCATTTTCCTTCGGTCACCCAGGGGGGCTCAAGGAAAAATATTTGTAGCTCTGTAGAGGGTCATGATATATTTAAAAAGAACCAAGTTTAATAATAAAATACTGTATCTTATAATGCTCACTTCTGCTTTCAGGAGCTGACTTTCTTGACAAAACAAGAAATTCTTCTGTAAGCTGCACGTCACATCATAACAGTTACCAGTTTTAAAAAGCATTGAAATCAATCCTGGAGTGTGTTTTGCAATCCATAAGCTTCTTTTCTGTGTGTGTTTAGCGCTCACAAGAGATTCACTGAACTGCTGACAAAAGATGAGAAAGACCTTCCAAATGTCAGAGTACCAATGGAGAGGATTCTCACTCTGCCAGAGCTCAAGGTGAGAGGTTATTCGATAATAAAACAGAGGAAATGTGGTGTTTTGTGGACTGCTTAGTTCTCATAGCATGACTAGGATTGTCATGTACTTTGTATGTTGTTTCAAGTACTTATAAACAGCACTGACCCTTGTACTTGTTCCCGTCACAGTCCAACCCTTTCAGGAAAAGAATCTGCCATGTTTTCTCAACATCTGATCAGAAAGATGGAGGCCTCACATTTGAGGACTTTCTGGATCTCTTGAGTGCCTTCAGCGACTCTGCTACACTGGAAATTAAATCCCACTATGCATTCCGTATATTTGGTAAGTACGCCGATAAAAAGTGAGCTGGTTATTAATGATAAAGCTGTTAACCTGTCTAATAAACATATTGATATTTTCAGACTTTGACGATGATGGAACTCTTGACTGTGGTGATCTGGAGAAGCTGGTAAACTGCCTGACGGGTGAGACAGACGACACAAGACTAACCCCTGAAGAAATGCGACAGCTCATCAACAATGTGAGTTTACTGATGCTCTAAAGATAAAGAGAAGCACACTCGATGGTTAAAACAGATTGGATGTGTCAATGGCCTTGACAGTTGTTTCCGTTGTATGATTTTTAGATTCTTGAAGAGTCCGACATTGACAAAGATGGAACCGTGAACCTCTCAGAGTTTCAGCATGTCATCTCAAGGTCGCCAGATTTTGTCAGGTAACTAAGAATCTTTTTGCCTTTATCACCAATATGTACTTTAATGAACACAATTTTGTTTGCTCATAACTGCTGTTGTTGTATTTTGATTTCGCCACAGTTCTTTCAAGATTGTGCTGTGAAGACCTCCAGCAGGCTTTGAATACGCACCACCCTTTAACATTCATATGGTGCTTATTTTCAGTTAGAAAATTTTAGATATTTGCCTTAACTTAATTTACCTCTGGATTTTACTGCCTTAACTATTTTATGCATTGTTTGTGAAATATAAAAACCTGTGATTTTTTTAATTTCTAAGAAGAAAATTAAAAATATTTTCCAAAACTATTCATTCCTCGAGTTTCTTTTTTTTAATACAGACACATGAAAATAATTTACATATTACAAAATACATTTGATTCAAAGTCTTGATTATGTTGAGATAATTTACACTTCCTGGTGTGCTGTCCAAAGTCCAGTGTCCGCATTTATCAAGGGGATTCCACAGTAGTTTTAAGAGCAACCTACTTCCTCTTTGACGACAGCAGCAAAGGTGTTCCACGCTCCGCACACGACATCAACCACACGCATCTGCTGCTCCCTGAAGAGCTCCACACGCTGTGGCTCATCTGAACTGACTAAAGTTTGGTGTCCAAGTTGGCCGTAGTCACCTGACATGGTACCAGAAGGAAAGATGGGACGGGATGAGTCAACATATTGTGCTCTAATCGTAGTGGGGCCACTGCTACAGAAATGTTATGTATATGAAACAGATTAAATTCTGTTAGGTATCATTTGCTCCAAATACAAACTTACCCCGGCCCCAAGTGTAGAGGTCACCTGTGGCTGGAATTAGAAAATATGAGATAAAGACAGTGACAAAGATGTGCAGAGCACCCAAATATTATAATTGTTTTTTCACTGAATTGACTATACTTTATTTTAAACATAAAAAAACAAAGTACTATGCATATGAAAAAATAGTAATCATAAAGTAATTCTTCGCCCCCGCATCCATCCCTAAACCCGAACCACTCTGTTCATGCTCTTCATTTGTATAATCAACAACACTCTCATAATATAGAAATAAAGAAACAATAATATCACCACTAGCATGCTTTACATCCCCCTTTCTCATCTCTGCACCTAGCAAAAATTCTCTTTTTGAACAATATTTTTAAACTGATGTTTTTGTTTTGATTTCTTCTTTTACTCCATTTCACAAAACCACAAATACATAAAAACATATTTTTAATATTTGTGTGTGCATAGCATTGCTTCAGATTCAATTTCCCTGTTAAATTATATCCCCTTTCTCTATTCAAGAACATATTTATATTATTTTATATAATGATAATCAATATACACCCTTTGTCGTGTGTGGTTTCTTACTTGTTACTGCAGCTGTGTGGCGGCAGCCGCAGCTGACTGTCCTGATTTCACATGATGGAGTGATATCCAGCAGAGCCGGGAACGCCTGGATCGCTATAAATACCTCATCGTGCTTCTCTCCCTCCTGTGGCTCTTCAGTGAGAGATGTGGTGGCATCCTGACGTGAGGCTCCTGTTCAGTACAGATAATGTTGTAGTACTTACTACTACTGAAATCATTACTTTAATGAGCAGCATAAACATAAACATATATGAAATTTTGTTTCGGCACATGTTACTTCTGCCCAGGTGTCCTTAGCCAACTATTGCACAAAATATGATGTTAACACAAATGGGTCTATTCAGCTATTTTGCTAGAGTTTATGTACAAAGTGTGCATTCAGCGGCTTTATGAATCCTAAAAACTTAAAATAATAAGTCAACAAAGGGAAAAAAAATTACAGGCCAAAGTTGCATTAGTAATTTTTTTCTTGTAAATTTACAACTATCTTTTTTAATCTTTTCACTTTAATCTTCTATCTCTTAACTCTTTAATCTCACAGAATATTCAAATGGCTGGTAAAAGCCTTAACCGTGACCTCTTTGGCCCTAAAATCATAACCCCTTCACATTAACATGATGAGTACTAGCCAATCACAGCACACAGTAGTATCCATAGTATCCATAGTCGTAGGGATGGATGTCAATAACAAAAAAGCTACAGTGTGACTGTTCTCACCTGGGTGAAATAGACACAGTTTTGCTGATGGTGCTTTAAGTGCCAAATACAAATTTGAAAAAGATATCATGAGAATCCACAGATTTAATGATAATATTTTTTCTCTTGTTTTTCAGAGGTAATCACAATGTAAGCGCCATTTAAAGAAAATGTAAAAATGCTCATATTGAAGCATGGGAATATTGTAACTATCATACATGCCACATAAAAAAACAATGCAGTTAAGAGTGGTGTATTGGGGTGAGATGAACCTCAGTTAATCACAAAAAAGTTTTGGATTAATAGACAGCACCGTGGATAAATATAAATATGCATTTTATTTTTTTTTTAGATGAAATGTTACTGTATTTCTCACCTCTATACCTCATGCTATGAGAGAACATATTTACCTGCTTGTTGGCCGCTTTGTTGCTGCAGTGCTTTCCTCAGACCTCGTGATGGAAGTCCGAGCTGGCCACTTTCATTCCAGCCCCACACGTAAAGGTCTCCCCCATCTTAAAAAAAAGGGTAATTTGAGGTCATTTTCTCCTCAAATTGAGAGTTTAACTCTTTCACTGACGACATCATTGTGACACTTACCACTAATACAGACAGAGTGCCAGCTTCCTGTAGCTATGCAGCTCATTGGCATCCCCCAGAGCGCCTCCACGGCCCTGGGCTCCTCCTCAGAGGTGAGACCTCCGTGCCCCAACTGACCATGGCTGTCAAATACACACATGCACAAATGAAATATCAAGATATGCATGTTATTGCTCATAATCAAGACAGATGTGTGAGGTCTACCTGCCCAGTCCCCAAGTGTACACAGCTCCAGAGGCACTGAGAAGGACGGCATGCTCTGAACTCAGAGCCAGACTCTTGGCTCTCAGGTGTGGTGATAAGGAGCGGTACAGGGGCGGTTTCGTGGCTATATAACCCCCAGGAACCAATGGGAGCTTCACAATGGATCCTGCAAAGCAGCAAGAAGTGTGATGTGTAGCTATGTATCACATTAGACTTCTAGAAGCTGTAAAAGAGATTAGGAAAGTGGCAGACAAAGATCTTGTTCTGAAGTAGAAGTACCAATGGCACACTGTAAAAACACTGTTACAAGTAAAAGTCCTGCATTAAAAATTCTACTTGAGTACTTAAGTATCACCAGCAAAATGTACTTAAAGTAGCAAAAGTAAATAACCTCACCATGCAAAATGACCCCTTTTAGAGCGTTTAATTATGGTTCATTCCTAAGGTGTAGCTTTCGCAGAGTACCTGTCTCCCAGGGATGTGAGACTTTAGTCTATAACAGGGTGGCCCAAAGTGGGGCCCCTGGGCCAAAGTAGGCCCACCATATGGTTATTTGGCCTGCCATTTGTTTATAGTGAATAAATAAATAGATAATACTAATTTAAAACATTACAATATGAATTGTTGTTTATGCTGTTTTATTTTGTGAGGTTAAAATGTGATTTAAATATGTAGGATCCCTTTGTTTCATAATCTAAGCACTTTGAGTGACACTTTCCGCCGGACGTCAGTTTGGCTAAGTTGAAAAATGAAAGGCAGAGACAGTGGTGCACGGAAAAAAAGGCATTTCTATGAGTAAACTTAGGTTCCAAGTACTATTTTGCATCTTAACAATACAATGCAATACACTATATGAGGAGTTGAGCTGTAGATATATGTTAGCTAGTGCAGTTAAAAGATCAATATTTAACCCTGTGATGTAGTGGAGTATAAGTATACTGTAGCAGCAAGTATAAATACTCAAGTAAAGTAAGAATACCTCAAAATCGTATCTAAGTACAGTACATGAGTAAATGAGGATTAGAATATACATTACCAGAGCTCTCTGAGTGTGTTTTTATTTCCATGCTCCATGATGGACTCTTGTCTTTGCTCTGCAGATCCCAGGACTCAACTCTGTCTGAGAAAGCGATGCTCAGGTGTGTTTCAGTGATGATGGCGTCTGCACAGCCGCGGCTCTCTGTCAGAGGAGCAGAGGACTCACCGGGGACAAAACCTGCCAGACACACACAGCTGTCCCCTACAGACACACAGCAGGATGAACGCATGACTTCATATTTATATATAAAGAGTCTGATATTAAAGACGTCCTCTATTTATGCTTTAAGTAACCAACCAGAGCTGTTTTATCTCTGACAGACTCACCATCCAAATGCAAAGATGCTCTTCGACTCCAACTTGCTCTAATTTGAAAATCAGTACTCAAGCTGCAGTCACGTCTGTGCACCTGACTGGTGACTTCTGTTGGTTTACTCACTTTAACTTCCTTAACGGAGTCGCTACACTCGCCTTTGATTAATTTTTCGTGGACATATATCTGTCCAAACGCGTTAAAACCAAACCCGAACCACCGCATTGGACACGCTGTTTACAATGCTGAACCGGTGAGACGCAGTTATGCGCAAAGTTTGAACACTGGTGTATTGGACGTACTGCGCATGCGCACATGCACCACTTTGCAGTCACTCTTTTTAAAAAGAGTGAAAAAAAAAATCAAACTTATCTTGATGACTTTGTAAATGCGTTATGACGCATGAAAACAGTACGCGTATGACATTTTAATTCGTACTCGTATCTTTTTGTTTTTGTTTTTTGTTTTGTTATTTTCTGTTTGGGAATTGCATTAAAAAATTCTCTTAGGTGTTTTTTTTTATCTCAAATTTTACTTGTTTGGAAATTCGTGTCTTAATCATTTAGTTTTGATATTTATTTATTTTTTAAAAATTGTCAGTTTGTAAATTAGTGATACACCTCTAACAGCTGTCTTTAATTTTCAGGCTCAGGTGGGATCTTTTTAAAAACCCTTCTGGGTTTATACATTTTCTTCTGATATCCCATTTTAATTTTGTTTTGTTTTTAAACATCCACAAATAAAGAACAACAGAACTTAAGTATTGTTACATAATGACTTGACAGTGAAGACGGGTGAACTGACACGTAACAATACAATTCGGGTACAGTCTGAGGATTTATTTATTTCCATGTGTTTAGTCAAAACTATAAAACAACCAACCACACAATTAAAACAGAGGAAGTGTAGTGGAGTGATTATAATAAACATTTAAAAAGCACATAATTGTGTGACTGAAATGGTAAAATCTTATAAAGGCAAATGACTTGAAAACACATTTCCTGCAGAAAATGAATGCTAAAAACTGCTGAATCAGAAATCACTAGTAGTGTACAAAATGGAAAGTAAAGACAGTGTATTTTGGGAAATATAATATGACACAAATAAAAATATTTGCAACTATCAAGGAACAGTAATACATGTATAGAGGAGCATTCTTGAATAAACATTCATTCATGAACATACAGTATAATTAACATAAATACAATCGGTGGAAAAGCAGTGTGAAACAGCAAACCACTTCTGTGAGGATTTAATGGTTTACACTTCCTACCTTTCTTCACTCATTTTTTTTATTGCTTTACAATTTTTGGTTAAGACACACAAGCATTTTGAGATTAGCTTTTGCCCATCCAGACCAAAACTGGTTTCCTGCAAAGCTAAAATGACGTCACTGGTCCCACATAATACTCAAAGCACTTTGCCAGAAGGCACATCCACACACTGCAGCTGTGTTTTCAGGGTTCAGTTCCTTTGCCCTTTTCCCTCCCTTCCCTGCTCATGATGGTGCCGTACTCCACAGCCTTGTCCAGACAACTTTGAGCAATCTTGGAGACAGGCTCTGACGTGCCCTCTCCTCCCTTCGCCAAGACAGAAAGAATCTCCAGAGCCTCACTTTCCATAAGCGTCTCAGCCAGACTCTTCTCAGCCTCTATCATGTTTCGAACTATGACCACTCCACGGTGGCGCAGGTCGGATATTTCACACAGCAATAGCGACTGTACAATCTCTAGCCAGTGTGTCGTCTGAGAAGAGAGGACCAAAGGAAATAATGTGAGCAAAAACAGAAAAATGAATCATTGCAGTGTGCCACAGTGCTGTATTAATGGATGTGTGGGGACAGCGAGCTGCTGCACTGGTCTGCTTACTGTTCCAGGGATGCGGGCGCAGAGTTCAGGCTGCTCAGCCGTCAGCATGGCCAGAGTTCCTGCAGCAGCTCTCCGCAGCCTCTCGTCCTCCTCTCCGCTGTAGAGCACAAGCAGCTTCAGGCGATCATTCCCTGTAGCCAGGTACAGCTTCTGCACCTGAGGACACACCAAACACACACACTTTTACTTCTACTTCTCAACATATTTGTGCCATGCAGTCATCTATGATTATGTGCCGTACCTCTGTGCTTAAAACCAGATTACACATGCACTCTGTGGCAGAAGCTCGGACTAGGTCGTGCTCCTCAAACATGTAGCCTTCGATTTTCGGCACTGCCTTTTCCTTTATGATCTTTTGTCTGTGAAGCAACACATTTGATATGAGCAGATGTTCTAAACACTGATATAAAACTGTAATGTCATAATAAAAGATACATCATGAAAGGAAGTAAAGACAACAGCAAAAACATTCAAGTGTTAAGAGCTGACCTGATAAAATCTGAAAGCAATCAACACAGCACCAGACAGGCATAGTTGTACATCTTAAAGGGTGTGACCTCACTTATGTAAAAAATAAAACACTATGAACACTGTCAGACTATTAACACAGCTTTGAGGTCAGCATTTAGAGACTTGAAGCACTCGCAGTTCTAAAAATAGCTCTGGTAAGAAGATTTTCACAGCTTTTTCCATTTTTAGGGAGCAAATGACAATCCTACATCTTTAACCCTAAATGTCACATACACATTAATCTGTGACATTTATGAAATAAAGTTCTTTTCTTTAAAGAAATTAGATTTGCAATAGGTAGAAATGCAAAATAAACAGTAATAGTGAGCTCTGGTTTGTGCATACTTGTGGGTCAGGTCCCTTTACAACGGACTGTGTTTTGTAGATGTATTCTCAGGAGAGACTCCCCCTAGTGGCCTACCTGAGTCTCTCACTGATGCCGGCCAGGTTGGTGAGAGCCATGAGTGCCTCGAAGTTCTGCAGCAGGGTGCATTCAAGACTCAGAAGACTGACAAGGGGGCGCACCATCTCATAAATCTGACAACAGAAAGTGAGGTGTTGTTAAATAGCAGAGTTATTTGTGTTATTTAACCTCAGAGGCTTTTTACAGCATGCAGTTCTCACCCTTTCTCCAGGGAAGGCGATCTCCGGGTTCGATGTGATGGCGATTTTCGCCAGGGCTTGAGCTGCTTTGATTTTACCCATATCTGTGTTTTCAGATGCCAGTGGGATCAGAGCCTGTGTGGAGGAAAACAGTCAAAATAAATCATGCAAACCCCCTAAAGCAAGGTGTTTAGATCACTGTGCAAGCTAAACAAAACGTGCTCCACCTTCCCTCCGCCCTGTGCAACCACTGTGCCTCTGTCTTCCTGTCGTTCCACCAAAGCCAAGAAGACCCTGCCATGAGAAATGGCATTAACTAAAAATCTACAGAGACAACGGTGAGTGAAAAAGACTTGCTGCCATTTTCCTACCTGCCGATACATTCCCTGCAAGCCTCAGTGAGGGCAGGACTCTCCTGTTTGACCATACACACCAACGCTGACACCACACCAGCCTCCAGCAGCTTCACCAGCCGTTTCTCCACATGGGATGGTGCATCCTGACACATAAAAAGACAGACGTTGTAAAACAATCACTAAAGAAAAAAATGCATCTAAAATTATTTTGAAGGGCACCTAAAGAAAAGCAGAGTAGGAGAGCTTCTGTGCAACATTAGAGTGATATTGTGTGCAACAAATATTGCTCTACATGAAAAAAAGAAGAATTTCAAATGGTACCTTTGGGTGCTCCTCCGGCACATGCTGCTTTGCATACTTGGCCAGCTCCACCATCTGCGGGTCTGGCTTCTCCACATCATAGCTGTTGGTGCAGTTCACTAATGTGGAGCCCACAGCAAAAAGCACCGTCTTATCCTCAGACTGCAGAAACACAAAGAACCAGAAATCATGCCTCGCGGTTGTTGTTCTTCCAGTTTACATCCATGTCTGTGAAAACATGCATGCTTCACACACATCTTCTTACAAATCATTTTGTAATTATTACATATTTGTGTGAAATTATGTCACAATAAGCGTATGAATTCTTAATGCTAAATCCTAATCAGTTCATCACTGTGTCAAAGTGGACATACATGCCATATTTGAAAAATTTCCCTCAAGGCGTTCTTGAGATAACGCCTTCACAAAAATGGGACAGACAAGCCGAAAAGACAATGCCAGAGTAGAGGCATCAAAACAAGACTGTCAAGGATATCACAACCAACACTTCAAAAGTGCTTTTCTGTAATCTTGTGGTGTTGGTTTCAAATACTACACAAAAATAACCACTGAGATGCTCTTCTGGGAGGAATCTTGCTTCATGATTGCCCTGTAGTATCCACTTGTCACAAGTATTAAAGCCTCATATTACAATCATCAGTCAAACCTTTGCTAGTTCAAACATAGCCAGGAGAGCGTTCTTGTCTTCCACTAAGTCCTCCTTCACATCAGCATCAAAAGTGAGGTAGGCGAGTCCTTCTACAGACCAGCGGCGGGAGGTTGCGGGCAGAGACTCATTGCACAGCCACCTAAAAGACAAAGAATCAGCTTGGTACTTCTTTGAAATCCAAGGAACCAATCCAGTTAGGCAACAATGTGGATCAGATATGACACATTTCTCTTAATCTATACCCCATGCTCAAGATTCAGCACAGGCAAACATACTTCCTGCACTGCTTGGCAAGCTTTAGCGTGGATCCCTCTGCAAACTGCTTCATGCTGAAGTCTGTCCCTCCAGCTGATCCCAGCTTGCACAAGCCCTGTGTAATAACCATCAGAAATTAGAGTCAATTTATCATTATTTAGAGATGTTTTTTTCACCACCTGTTTGAAATAAATATACTTGCTTTGCTGCAGCACTCACCACCAGGGCTCTCACACGTATCCTGTCGTTCTCGCTCTTCTTGTAGAGGTCCTTTAAAAGTGCCACGCCGTTGGCTGTGATGAAGGAGGCTCTCTTGGCTTTGCCTGCAGCGTGGATAAGAGTCTCCACCGCGACCTGCTGGTGAGTTACATCTTCCGAGGCACACAGAGAGATCACTGCATCCATCATCCCCGACATCTCCAGAGTTCTGTTACCCACGTCACTCGGTCCTTGGAGGAGCACCGATACTGTCTGGATGGCTCGCAGCTTGCCGTCGAGGCCATGTCGACTGAAATGTTGCCTAACAAGGAAAATGTCAGATAAAAATGTTTGTGAAAGAACACAACTTTTTCAGCTTGTGGACTTTGATAAGGTTTTTTATCATTTTGCAATATGAAGCAGCTCATTTCACAAACTTAACTTGGAAATTAGCAAAACATGTTTTAGTGATCAACTCACTGCACATATTCTTCACAAAGCTTGGTGAAGTTCTCCCTCTCTTTATCGCTCTTTAGGTCATCGTAGAGTTTACTAAGCAAGACGGAGCAGCTCATGTGGGTGTTGTCTGTGAGAGGTGGTCCATCTGAGAGCTCAGGGACTGTCCCAGCTACCTCCAGGATTTTCTTCAGTCCTGTATGAGAAGATTAATCATTTTAAAAAATCTGTCTAAAGCGATGCCAAATAAAACTGATGACAGAATGTCTGAAATGGGCTTGTAATAGCTGTGGCCACATGCAAATTTCATTTGATATTTAAAAAGAGAGTGAACACTTTCTTCTTCTTCCCATGCTAGTGATATTATGCTGAAAAGCTGAAATGGGTATGTTTGTCAGAGGGTCTATGTCTGTTTTGTATCCATCATAACATTAAAATGTGAAAACATTATGTGCAGTTGTGTTTCATACCCTGGTCTATCACCCATAACGTCAGGGAGTTATCTGGATTTTTCAGGGACTTGCGAGGAACTTGTTTGACCAGCAGGTTGATGGCGCTGTCTCTGCCCGACCCTGACACGTTGGATGCTTGCATCATTTCCAAGAGGTGGCGTAACATTGAGCGTAGCTCCTTGGAAGGCTCTGTGGTAAATTCCCAAAGTCAATTGCAATTGAAAGCACAGGACAGACAGCTGATACACACACACAAAAAAAGCAATTGGTATTGGTTAACTTTCACGTGTGGCTAACTCCAAAAACAAGCATGATTAAGAGTCAAAACTCACCAGGAAGAATGGCTTCATCTTTCCCTCTGATCTCTCTTTTCATTCCCTCTGTCAGAGCCTCAAACATCACCTGCAGCAGGTGGCAGGCAGCCAGAGACACAGTGGAGGCTCCTGATCCCATTACTGCACACAGCTGCTCCATCCCCAACTCATTCACTATGGCCATAGTCTGGGATCAAAACAGTGAAAGTCAGCAATAAAAAGCAACAAAGCAATTTGCAAGTGTTATTAGCATGGTGAATATGGTCTCTGACAGACATGGCTGTTGATAAAGTGTGCAACAGCAGACATAGAAAGAAATGGAGAATGAAATGCATAGAAATTAAAAGAACAAAATACAAGTTATAGGGCCATCATCACTGATAAACTTTGTGTTTTGCCTATGTTTTCTAATAAAATACAAGTTTGCATTCTTTTTTAAATCTTTTTAGTGAGTAACTCTGAGGGAAGTGTCACACTCACTCGGGACTGGTGCCCTGTGCACAACCCAACCAGCGTCCTCAGGGCAGAAAGGACAACATCCTCCTGCTTTGACTGAAGAAGTTTCTGAATCAGCTTCACTCCATCGTTACGGAAGATCTGCTCAGCTCCTGCATCTTCTCGAGATAAAACCACGAGATTCTGAGCAGCCTAAAATTGAAAAGTGGATCATATTCTTTTGGTGCAATGCAACTTTACAGACAGATCAAGATACATTGAATACAAATCAAACACACAATACAAGATTGAACTACAGCACTTTATGTTCCTGCCTTATGAGATGTGCATACCTTTTGACGATCTGAGTCTTTTGAAGATGCGTCTAAGAGGAGGGAGAACATTTGCTGCACACGAGCATCTGTGGAGTTTAGTTGCGCGGACTACACCATTGAGAGAAAACACACTTATTAGCAACAGTTTCTTCAGTGTACTTTTTAAAATACAGGACAGGCCTCCCCTTATCTACTTTTATTATAAAAACAAACATCACCTTCTGCTGGATCTGTGCTCCCAGCTGTCTGAGCAGATCCTGGAAGGCTTTGTTTTTGGGCTCCAGCTGGGCACATCTCTGAGCATCCAGGAACGCCTGATCAAGCCGACATAGTTTCTGGTAAGCCTGAGCTCTCCGAAACCTGGCTTTCACATCACCTGGGTCAGTATCCAGAGCTGAAGAGTGACAGACATGACATTCATTACAACTGTTTACATCCATAAATCTTAATCCAGTAAAAAAAAAAAAGTTTAGTTTGGGGTTTTCACCTTTGTTTGACAGGAGACATTTAGTATGAAAAAGTGACGGAGAGGGAATGACATGCAGCAAAGTGGTGTGGTCAAACCAACAGCCACTGTGACAAGGACATAGCCTTTAAACATGGGGCTCCTGCTCAACCAGCACACCATTTAATCCAGTAAATTTAGAGTTAATGTTCATGTAACAGAACACTATTTATTTTTTTTTTTTTTACTTTTACCTGAGCTGTAACTAGTAGCTGTAAATAGTTTCTTCAATTAAAGATTATACAGTTAGTGGGGGGAAAAAACAGGAACAATGTCCAGACAATTATATTTGTAATTATTTCAATTATATATTTGAGATTATGTTACAGATATTTTTCTCAGTTTTCAACAATTTATCCCCTCGGTCATTTCTTGTTTGTTTTTACCTTTCTTTTTTTCTTAATTTCAAACCACCTTTTTTGATGGTAAAAAAAATAACAGGAAAATGCCCAGAAAACTATATTCATAATTATTGCAATAATATATTTCAAATTATGTTTTTTTTATTTATATTATTATATTTTTTTCTCTCAATTTTCAGCACTCTTTTTCCCAGGTCATTTCTTGTTTGTTTTCAATTTTCTTTTTTCTTAACTTCAAACCAACTAGTTTTTAAGGGTAAAAAAACAGGGACATGTCCAAAGACTATAATCATAATTAACAATTTATTTTGATAATTTTGCAATTATATATTTAAAATTATGTCATATATTTTTTCTCAAAGTTCATTTTTTTCAGTCATTTTTTTTTTTTATTTTCCTTTTTTTTTTTTTTTTTTTTTTTTTTTTTTTACTAATTTCTTGCTCATTTTTCAGCAATGTCTTAAGTTGCTCATTTCCCTCTCCTCATAGTTTTGCACGAAATCAAAACAATTTGCTCAGGTTTCAAGGCTTCATCATCAGTGAACTCTACAGTAACACTGACTGTGACTGTCCCACCTTTAGTGGCATCAGCCTCTGCCTTGCTGTACTCCTCCTGTTTCAGGTAGCAGGCTGCACGGTTGCGGTAAAGCACAGCACTGTCAGCCTGGCTGTCACTCAGCTTTAATGCTTTGGTGTAACAACAGATAGCACCCTGCATGTCTCCTGCCTTAAAAAGCGTGTTCCCCTCCTCCTTCAGGGCTGCAGGGTCCTGGGTTGAAGAGAAAAAGTAGTTTGACAGAAATGCTTCGAGTAATGAAAAAGCTAAGCTAAAAAGGCTACGTGGCTAACTTCTGTTGCCTTACCTTTTCTTTTTCACTCACGCTCATCTTGAAGACTTAATACACAACACAGCGTTACTTAATGTGGAGAATATTTTGTTAAATATTACTCTGCTTGATCACAAACACCGCTAACTTCAGCCAAACATGTTACATCTTACTACGCTCCCGTGTTTCCGGGGCACGTTGATGACGTTGACGTAACAGCCCGCACGCTGTATTACCATAAAAGGAAGAGAGGAGCCAGGGCATGTCTGTTTCATGGTCTGTCATATCTCTGCTTTATTTGGATACATTTTCATCCTGTGGCTTTTCTTGAGTCCAAACAGACTCAGGGCTTATGTCAAGTATTTTATGTTGTTAGTGGTCCATGCTCACTGTTAGATGGGTGATTCTCAGCAATGCACGATAGCTTTATGGGCATATGATGGATGTTTTTGGTAACACTCATAGACAATATTTAATTTCTGTTTTTTTTACAGTCTATGGTAACCATGGATGTAGGCTATTATAGGATGGTAACACTCACGAGCCGTCTTTTGTGAATGCTTCACAAGGGGTAATCAGGATCCCTGGGAATCCCTCAAAAGTCGTAAAAAGGCATTAAACAGTCAATTTGAAAGACAAACATAACAATATCTGCAATTCTATCACCGGCCGCATTATGTGTAAAAACCCTAAATTTCGAATAGCTATTATGGGCAGGTAAAATAGCTTTTTTTTTTGTCCACCTCCTAATATTCATGCCAAAAACATTTTATTATTCATTTTTTAGAGTGAACATTAATAAGAAAGTTCATGTTCTAAGAAACATTCAAATGTAACACTCAGATGTTTTAAAATCCGTTGCAAAATTTGTAGGCTGCGTATTAATCAGTAAAGCATAACACATGAATTTGTGAAATGGAGTATGCTTTCCCTCTGTGAAAAAAATCTACATCAATCTGTAAATTCTACAAAGAAATATAATTATTTCCACATATTCTTACTTTAAAATTAACAGGGGTTTTATTTATGTATTTTTTTTTGTTCGGTGCTTTACAAAATACTACTTTAAAGTGAACACTGTTTTGTTGTTTTTCTACTTACAAGTCATGATTTTACAACATTAAACTGTAAATTTTGCCTGGCATTTTTTATAGTGTGCACTAGCTGCCACACATATTTCCCTCTGGGACAAATAATAAAGTTTAATTGAATATAATTAAATCAGCTTATTTTTCAAAGAATTATCTCAAGTGCAACCTGTAGTCGGGGGTACCTGTCTGTGTTTCTTTCAGCTGAACGGTCCTTGGTCTGAAAAACAAGATGACAAGACGAGGCGACATCACATCAGTGGGGCTAAAATAAAGATAAGACAATAAAAACAGATGAATAAGAAACAGATGATATTAATAGATAGATACTGATGTAGGCTACACTTCAGTACACTAGGGGGTCTGGATTTGTTTTTATAAATAGTGACAAATAACTTTTGAAGTAATGCATTTTTAATTTTGACATATGAGTTTCTAAAGTGCAGTCACAAAAGTATCTCCCTTCTGGTCAAAACCACAAAAGGAAGTGGTATGGTATTTCCTGCATAAGTCACGTGGGGACTCTCATTTACCAGGACAGCTAGGCACCATTGTTGCATTTGCTTTGTTGCTATGGAGACAAGGTAGTTCCCTTAGAGCTTTGTGCTCAGATACACCTGTTGAGACTCTCAAATTACCATGGCAGCTTTGTGACTTAAGAACATCCAGCATTAAGTTGGTATATATTTCCTCCTAAGGGCTGGGCTTGTTGTGAGACCTCATACACACCAGATCCACAGGATATCCACAAGGCTCAGTGACACCACCGGGGACCCAAAAGAGAACATTCTGAAATCACAATCAAAACCAGCTGTGTCAACATTTGCTCCTTATCACCACTTTGTTTTGTGAGAGATTATGCTTTCAGAGCAGGATTCCATCGTCGCTGGTGTAGTGTGTGGTACCAAACCTAATTTTTATTCAAATAAAACTCTTATGCACTTCGATCATACACAGAATTTTGAACAGTTTTGTTGATCCCATGAAAGGTTATCGGCCTCTGGTGACTAGAGCAAATCCAAAACAATACCATCTGTTCCGGTCATGTCCTACACAATCTGTCAATTAATTATTTAAATACCAGTTAAGCTCTTGTTTCCATGAACACATAAAGTGTTCCTGAATGATCCATCAAAAGAGCATGTGACTGGCATGCAAAGCTTCATTATCTTTTCCACGTTGGCATCTCAGGTGTCGTTGACATGCACAGTGGTGTTCACCTGCAGTCAGGCTGGTCTTCGGCTTTAGTGATAGTAACTGAACGTACAGCACTGCTTTGGCGTTTCTGTGCGCAAGTGCCTGAGATAGTGAGGTAGCCACTGCGGGGGTCACAGAAATCCCTCTCCAATAACATTATAAAAGTCTCATGTACTCACACACTTAATTTCCTGCATTCTGGTGACTATTTATGCAACATGTTTGTCATTTTCTGCATCAAGTCATGGTTTAAATGTCTTACATTTTATCAAAACTGATAACTGTGTTATCAAAAATATTGTGTAACTGTCATGTTTTTTCAGGTGGGACAAATGCACATGTTGCAAATATTAAAGAGGGACATGTGCCCTGCTCACCCCCAAAATATGACTATGCATGAGAGCAAAAAATATTTACATTTTCCAAAAATGACTGTATTTGTTTTCACTCTAACACTGCCACTGCGATTGCCCACAGAGTGCACAACATATGAGATGTGATCTATTATTTTCTGGACTTTTAGGTCTCCTTCACACGCCAAACCTGACAATTCAAATTGGAAACAGTTTTCCTTTTTTTTTTTGAGGAAGTTCATTCTTGTTGGCAGAGATTGTACAGGCATATATTTGTTTTTAGGGTAGCAAAACTCACAACCTACTTAATTTTTTTAAAAAAATACATTTTTGAACAGGTCATATGTTTTGTAACATCCCAAGTTGTCTTTTCTTTTTGGACTCCTCTATTTTGGACTCTGATTGGTGTATCGGAGCAGATGATGCAACCAAATGCAGTTGTGGCCTGTTATCACAGATACATCCCACACAGACATGACTGATATTTCTGCTCTGGAAACAACGAACCTACAAAAGCTTTAGTTTTTTAAATTGGTGATAGAAGTTTTCAGTGTGTGTTTTATAAAGCATGATGTACCAGTTATTCAGGATTATGCATAGACCTCACTGTCCGCTGTTCTATTTGTTTTGTAAATGCATGGCCCTTCAATACGCATTCATGTAGGCCTGTATCATTTGGACCTATTTTGTCTCTGAACTGCTGTGAATGGTTTAAAAACCGGTATTACAACAATCATGAGCAAACAATTTGCCCCCTGAGCACAAATATGCAAAGGGACACACCTCTCCTACATGGGAGCAAGGCACAGACTTTGCTTTTGTATCTCTTTCTTGTCATTTTGTGTCTCCTTATGGTTGTTCTGTGTTTCTTTCTCATGTCTATATTTTCTTTTTCTTTCTTTCTATTGCCCGATTATTCAATTAATATACATTTATAGTTTTTTGTGTTTTTTATTTCTATTCTCTTTTGCCTTTTTACTATTTGCACTGTGGGCATGGAGAGAAACGCAGTTTCAGTTCCTGTATGTTGTAAAAGTTCTTTATTGGAAATGTTTTTTGAGTGAACATAAGTAAGTATAATCAGGAAAATGTACCTGTAGTATGAAAACTAAAGGTATCCTATTGAGGAAAATGACTAAATGTCTATTAAGATAATTGCCAAAGTACCAGATCAGGAAAATTAAAAAACAAAACAAAAACGCAGCTCCAAAAATCAAAACTACTAAACAAGAACAAAAAATGACTGAAATATTTATTAAATAATTGCCAAAGTACACAATTCAGACAAAAATTAAAAAAATAAAAAATATTTAAAGAAAAGAAAATGACTTAAATGTTTATCATAATAGTTGCCACTTAAATTTCTGTTGATCAGCCAATTGATTAATCAACTAATAATTTCAACTGGCTTTTACTGGGTTTTGGGTATCTATTGGGTAGTGTGATATGTTAAAAAATGACATTTCATACACTCTTCTTATGTTTTCTTTCTTTTTTTAAATGTGAATTTGTAAAGCACTCAGCGAGTAAAGCTTTCAGACCAATGTGTTGAAGTAAAAAAGTACAATATTTCCCTCTAAATGCAGTGGAGTAAAAGTATAAAACGAAAAGAAAAGACTCAAGGCACCTGAAATTTGTACTTGGGGATAGTACTTGAGTAAATGTACTTAGTTACATTCCACCACTAATCATTTAAGAACTTATGTTGCATTGCAGACACTCACTGTGTAAAAATATTGGTGCATTTATTATACAAGCTGCTGAAGCTGTTGGCCAATCACAGCCTGATGCGCAGCTCCTCTCTACCCAGAAGCCTCTGCGGCAGCTCAGTGGTGCTAGCTGCTAGGCTAACAGCCTCAGTTGGTAATCTGTCAGCCTGGAGCTAAATGCACACACACTGCTGGGCTCTACACTCTTCCGGATTACTCTCCTTTGATGGGTAACGTCAGTTTTTTTTCTTCCCGATTTTGTTCACAAAGACACAGGGTCCCAAGGTCGCATACGAGTGTTAGCCGAGGTTTAGGTTGAAAGTGAATCGTTAGCCAGAAGATATCAGCCACGTATTGTCTTAATGTTATAGAGCCAATACTTGCTATCGTACGTATCGTTAGACGTACCGTGAAGCACGGGCTTGTCACGGATGTAGAAGGACAGCTGTGACTGCTGTTCTCCTCAGTCAATCACTAAATTACACGTAATGATTATCGATCCCGAAGCTAGCTGTCAAACCAGTCCAGCTGCTGCGTTAACTTAATACTGAAACATCTGGTGGCTAGCGCTAGCTTGTATCGCCGCATATTTGAGATATCCCGTTACTGGTAAAGGGATGATTAAAGTTCAGCAGATGATGTTATTGAGTTAACGAGCTGCGTGTGGGAACTAGCTGTCGTGTATCTGAGTTTACACAGGATAATGTCTAAAAACAGGTATTTCAGTGCTCCTAAGTTTGAAGTAACGCAATGTTGCTGGCTAGCAGCCCACTGATATCTGACTAAAAGTCATCCAAGTTAAACCTTAACAGAGGTGCCTCCTATTGAGTCAATAAAAATACCGCTCAGGGGAATTTGAAAGTTTGCGCAGGGGGGTAGTGAATATTCCAGGATATTTTATTTTTTGTGTCATCATGTGAGCAGCTTTGGATCTGTGGTTTACATGTTTTCACATAAATCTAGAGCTGCAGATATCTCTGTCATGCACCCCAACTAACAAAGCCTTTCTTGTTGGATATACTCATCATGTGGCACAGATGATCTTCAAAAAAAAAAATCATCTCCATACTGACAGTGAGGCTATTTTTCAGTCAGCCTAAGCAAATGTAAGTGCCAGGTTATTATCCCCTCTCCCTGTGGTAATACTTAGATAGTCCCAGCCTGAGAGGCGAGCGGATTATGATGGCGTTGGATTTGCACAGAGAGGGAAACAAGAACACCTATTAGTGCTGTGAGCAAACGCCAGCCACTGTGCTCAACGGGATATTTTTCCTTATTGACTTTGCTTGTCAGATCAAAAAAAAGTATCTCTCACTCTCCTACACAGTTCTTTTCACTTGTGGTTCTTGTCAGTGACAGTTCGTCTCTGGAAGCTGAATACACATTTCTGCATGCTCCATTAATCTAAATTTTTTCTAACAGCTGAAGAAGACCCTCTGATGTGACTTGGCGCTTGTGATCGAGGACAGACACGCTGCCCATGCTGCCACAGTAGATATGCTGTCACTATGCTACTGAGAGAAGAATGACATTTGTCTCATTTTAATTCCTGGAGCCGCCTCAGGCAGAGTTGAGGCTTGATTAAAAAGCTGCTGCTCTAAGCCAAGTTGGTCTTTTTCTCAGCCTATTTCTTTGCACTGTTGCAGCCTAGAGTGCAAACTGTTATGGCACCGGAGGCCAACTGAGCAAAAGGGGACTCTGGTTGTACTGGAGGATTAGGCTGTGCTGTGGGAGTGGGGACTGGACCAGGGGAGCAGGCTCACAGCGACACACATCATGCTGCGGGGACACTAGGCTCCCTGTTTGAGCCCCTTGTGTGTGGCGTTTGTTTTTTTCTTTTCCTGCAGTCTCATCGGTTTGGATGGTTGAGCACAAGGGCTACTTTGAAGGAGCCCACCGGTGGCTGTGGTTTGGCCAAAGCTGACAGACTGCTTGCCAGCTATTGCTGATTTAGTCCCCTTGTCCACTGCTGTAGCCCCCTTCGCTGTGGTCACCAGTATGGTGAGTGGAGGCTGGAGGCATCGCAGGAGTGGAACTGAACCATTAACACTGGTGTAGCTGGTTACTTTCCATCAGTTTTTTCTGCACTGTGAAGGATTGCATTCTGCTTTTCAAGGACTTTTTTTTCCTCTGTCCTGGAAAAAAAATCAGTCAAGGTCATTTTTTGAATTGAAACCCCGGAAAGAGGACCGCTCCACAGGAGGATGAAGTTGAGGAAACAGGTGACAGTGTGTGGAGGGGCCATATTCTGTGTGGCTGTGTTCTCGCTGTATCTAATGTTGGATCGAGTCCAACATGATCCTGCAAGGCGACAGAATGGCGGGAACTTTCCACGGGTAAGAATCATTGCTGTAGTGGTGGTGCATGTCATCTGTGAAAACCCTTTTCTGCAGTTATTTTTGTTGTACTTCGTTGTGCGTGTTTTGTTGTGATACACCAGATGTCAGATAAAAGCAGAAAAACACTATTTTAAATTGTTTCATCCTGTAACATTTGCTAAATATGTATTCTTTTTTTATATTCAAACTTAAATAGACATGTTCAATCATGTACCTACTGATGATATCTTTAGTGCTAATAGAGCTCAAATTGCTATTTATGACATAATCTGAATCAAAAGATTTTTCATTGCACATGGTCTAATTTCCTAGTATGAAACTCAAAATTTGTTCAGTGTGACAGAGAAGAAGAATGTGGGTTTGGTCAACAGATGTTTTATGATTTTATACATCTGTGTGATGTATGATTTTCATGTGTGCTTTTAGAGCCAAATCTCAGTTCTCCAGAACCGGATAGAGCAGCTGGAGCAGCTCCTGGAGGAAAACCACCAAATCATCAGCCACATAAAGGACTCTGTGATGGAGCTCACAGACACAGGAGCTGTGTCTCCCAGCGGCCACCTGCCATTTAGAAGTGCCAATGGTTCCTGGGTCCTACCCTTTGATGGCCGTCCCACTTTTCTCGCCGTCAAGCCCCAAGATTGCCAACCCGCTTTAGGCAGCCATGGTCAAGCAGATGTTCAGGTGAGCTTGCTATTACATTTTCCACGTAGAGCGGCTGATTGGCCAAAATGTTTTTACCACTGCAGTATTTTAGATGCTATCGCATACTTATTTATGTGGTGGTGTCTGCTGAGCAAATTTGTGTTTCCATTCAGATGCTGGATGTGTACTCCATCCTCAAGTTTGACAACCCTGATGGCGGCGTGTGGAAGCAGGGCTTTGACATTACTTATGAAGCTGATGAGTGGGACAATGAACCGCTGCAAGTGTTTGTGGTCCCCCACTCCCACAATGATCCAGGTGAATTGAGAGGGCATGACACAACACAGCAAAACCTTGTTGAAAACTGCAAATGTGACAGTGCTTGTCTAATCGTCTATCCGATTAAACTGCATCTAAAGACGCAGATTTGAGCATGTAGTAACACTGAAAATTGTCTTACAGCAAAGCCAACTCCTGTGAGGCCTTACCTGAGTGGGGGAGCTGTGATAGGGATGCAGAAATCATTCAAAATTTGATTCATTTATTCTCATTGTTATTAGCATAATGCTGACACGATTGAGGGCTTAGCCACAAACAATGGAATTAGAAAGCTATTGGCATCGGAAAGCTCTGCCTATTTATAGGTTGAATTGGCCGAGATTTTATTTCAGACTGACATTTCCATTAAACTTGTTTACCAGCCTGCCACATGCTTGCTAACTTGACAGTTATTGATATGTTGACAGGCTGCAGAGACCTGCAAATTCTGTCCATCAATAGTGGGACTGGGCTTCATTCGGAGCTGCATTTGATTAAACTCTACTGCAAAGTTTTCTGTATTGTCTCGTGCGCAGCATTCAGTGTTCAGGGTGAATAGACGGTGGGGGAGTTTTGCAACTAGAAACCTTTTTGTCAGCTCACGCTGAAAGCACGTGAAAGCCGGTTTAATGTTAATAGGCTCATTTCACTAAATGCAAAGAAGGTTTTAAGGGTTTTAGTCAACTGCTTGTAAGCAGCTCAAACAATGAGTTACTCAATGTTTAAAAGACTGCAGCAAATAGTCATGTCCCCCACAACTGACTTTAAGCTCTTAACTATCACCATTTCAGCTGCATTACTAACGTATGAGTCTGCATAACTGCAGCATGATGTGGAACTTTGATCTCTATGAAATGTATTAGACTGCCATATGCGAGATACATATTTGACAGAATATTTATAGGCTGTGGTATTCTACACTATCGCACACAAAAAGTGTACAGAAAGTGCTTTTTAGTCTTTGAAACCACTCTGCTAAATAGCTTTCTGAGGGGAACAGCTCAACTTGAATAAAATATGAGTTTTATTTTTGATCTGCTGCAGCACTTTTTCCACAGCGTTGAGTCTCTTACCTGCCCTGTTTTTTTTGTCTCTTGTATTGGCCGGCAACACAAAGGGATGGTGGTGGTGTTTGTCGAGGTGTATTGTTGTAGAGAGTCCAATTTGTAGCGGGCAGTCTGTTTGCCAACTGTTGTGCAAATTGCTCATTTTTATCTTCTTGTCTTGTTAGGTTGGATCAAGACTTTTGACAAGTACTTCACAGACCAGACGCAACATATTTTAAACAACATGGTGGTGAAGCTGGCTGAGGATCCTCGCAGGAAGTTCATCTGGTCCGAGATTTCATTCTTCTCCAAGTGGTGGGAGAACGCAGACGTACAAAAGCAGGAGGCGATGCGGAAGTGAGTCACAGCTTAGAGAAGCACACAGATTTTAATTTAAACGCCTAACTCTGACAATTAGTCGAGTTTTATTTGATGCCTTAAAGCTTTACGTAGAGTATTTTACACACTGGATAGTATCTTAAGGATAACTGGGGTGCTCTAAAAATAGCTTATCTGGTTAATGTAACTCTTTGAGAGTCGGATTATCCTCACCTCACTTTCTTAATCCTCTCTGTTCAACAGATTGATCCTTGGAGGGCAGCTAGAGATTGTCACAGGAGGCTGGGTTATGACTGATGAAGCCAACGTTCACTACTTTGCCATGATAGATCAGCTGATCGAAGGGCATCAGTGGCTGGAGAGAAATCTAGGTACACAAACAAAAATGTGTCCTGTATTTTTTTCTCCTTCATATTTTGATGCATGGTGCTTAAATGTGTAAGATGCTCAGCTTCTTTCTGTGAGGTTTTAGGCTTCTTGCCAACATCCCAATTCTTTTCGCTACATTTAAAAGTCAAAATGATACCAGTTCCCTCAAGGATTGATGGTAAATTCTGAGCTTGTCATCCCACATGCAGCAGGTGAAGCCTCTCGCTCGGTGGGAGATGAAATACTTTGTGCCACATTCACTGCTCCCCGCTGAGGAGAATGATTTTCTAAAAGATCCATTGCTTCCTTTATCTGAGCATAAACCTGAACTACTTGCTCTCTGCTCACCGTCATAGGTATAACTCCTCGCAGCGGGTGGGCGGTAGACCCTTTCGGTCACAGTGCTACCATGCCCTATCTGCTAAAGAGGGCCAACCTGACCAGCATGCTCATCCAGAGGGTCCACTACTCAATCAAAAAACACTTTGCCTCCACCCGCAGCCTGGAGTTTATGTGGAGGCAAGCCTGGGGTGAGTGGACCGCAGCCAGCGATGTCATCTGATTCATGTGCTTATCTTTATTAAGCTTATTGCAGAATGAGTCATGCCACTTGTCATGGCCTTTGAAAGAGAGAAACGTTTTGAAGGAACAACCAGTGCGTAATAGCCTCAGTAGCCCTATCTTCGCTATTATTTCTTAATGAATTGGACATCTGCTGAAGATTTACTGTCCGTTTGTTCTTCATGGAAAAATCCTCTGATATTACACTGTTAGATATTATCAATTTGTGATACTCAGTTCTTTTGAGGATTTCATTTCTGCTGCTTCATACGGATTGACTTTTTATGGGCTCTGGTGTCTATGATCACAAATACCACTGTCACTCAGAGCAGAACTTAATAGTGTTTTTGATTCTGGTCTTTTGAGGCTGCCAGATGTCTCTTAAGCCGATGTTTTGACTTTTACTCATTGCTCCCACAGACACTGGAACGAACACAGACATGTTTTGCCACATGATGCCGTTCTACAGCTACGACGTGCCTCACACCTGCGGGCCCGACCCGAAGATCTGCTGCCAGTTTGACTTCAAGAGGTTACCAGGTGGTCGGATAAACTGTCCCTGGAAAGTGCCACCAAAGACTATAGTTGAGGCCAATGTAGCAGAGAGGTGAGACATGTGGGGTTAAGTTGTTTCTTGCTTTGGGTGAGTTACAGGATGGAAGAGGCAACTTTAGATCTATTTTGACTTTGTCTCAGAACAAATTTTAGGATGCCTAGCTAGACATATATATATAGGCTATGCTGATATATCAGAGGAATTATGATTATTGCAGATATATCATTATTGGTGTAAATAGCCTCTTTCCTACTGGACAAAAATCCACTAACATCTAGGTTTTGTTTTTAGTTGGAAAGGTTACAATTGACCGCAGTAGTCACGACACCAAAAGATGACACCTGGGTGGACGTGCTAATTTTCACCCCTTTTTCTGGTGTGACGTTGCTCACCTTTGTGACTCTTTTTCATCTCAACCACAAATTCTGTCCATCTCCGTCCAAGCAGTGCTGGAACATCTAACAAATTAGTCAGCACCGAGTTTGAGAAAGACACTAAATAAGTAACAGATGTATTAAAAAAGTCACCATTGTGACATTTTCACTGGCTTCCATGCTGCTTTCTATTGTTTACTCACCCTGTTGTCTGGTGCATTTGTGATGTTGAATATGAAACACCAGTAAAAACATAAAAAAAAAAAACCAAACAAACTGGCCTACTTTAAATGGGAAATGAGTGTATTGTCTTAAAAACCTACATATATGCAATAATATTGGCGGAAAAACTAGTTTATTAGCGTTGAAAGTAGAGCTGATTAGTTTATTAGTGATGTTTTCTGAATCATTTAGGTCTATCAGTCGGTAAAAATGCCAAATTTTGTTGTCCCATTTCCGTTAAGGTAATGAATTACTGGTTTTCTTTTTCTCATGTGATAGTGCAATGACATGGTAAGTCATTTGTATACACCAGGTAGGGCTTTAGTTCACTATTTTCTGACATTGTATATGGATAAATTATGAAAATAATAGGTAGATTAGTCGATGAAATAGTGGATAGTTACAGCTGCGATGTACCTATTGGCCCTTGATATAATGAAACACAGAAATGCAAAACTTGTGTTTTAATGTTTTAAATTAAGAAGCAGTGTTTCCATCTCACTGCTTGCTCACCAAACTGTAAAATGTTCTGATCAGTCATATTTTGCTTCTGGTCTTAAATAACCTCAGTTAAGGGATCCTTCTCAAAAATGTTTGTTCTTTGTGTATTTTAAATACACATGTTTTCAGCAGATTGTTCACTGCTGTTGCAAAACTCTTATCTGGACTGGTCTCTTACAAATAAACAAAACTTGAACTTGCGCCAATGACAACAGCCAGAGAGGGTGGATGAACGGTGGGAGACAGACCCGAACTGCAGATAGTCTTTCCAGAACTTTCCAGAGGACATGTGGCTAATGGAAAACACCCCCGGGGCTAATTTGATCCTCCTCTCTCCAAGGTCATAGTGATTTTGTACAAAACTGGCTGATGCAAATCAGGGCAGTTTGGATGCCAAAAAATGTGTCCCCTCAGTTTTTCATTTCTCCTCTTTATCTCTTTCTCTTTTTTTAATTAGGGCACAACTGCTCCTGGATCAGTACCGCAAAAAGTCCAAGCTCTACCGCAGCAAGGTCCTTCTCGTCCCTTTGGGAGATGATTTCCGCTACGACAAGGCGCTGGAGTGGGATCAGCAGTACATCAACTACCAGAAGCTGTTTGACTACATGAATTCTCACCCAGAGATGCACGTACAAGTGAGAAAAGGATTTGTCAACTGTCACAAACAGTGTTGCCAAATATTAGCTTTTTGCATCTTTTTCATTGTTTTTGTGCTTCTCGGCGTGCAGCGTATCCCACTGTACAACCTTTCTTGTGATAATGAATCATGCAGTGGTATTTTAACTTGCTGACAGAACAAAGAATCTGTCACGACTCAATGTTTGCTTCAGATGATGCCATGTTAGATAAAAGGCGCATGCATTGTAATGAGAAATTTCTCCTTTTCCCCGTACCGCTGTGTTTGAGTAAACTATTTTTTTTTTTAACAAGATGTGTCATCTGTCTGGCTGATCCTCCAGGCTCAGTTTGGGACTCTCTCAGACTACTTCAATGCTGTGTACAAAGCAAATGGAGTGGCCCCGGGATCCAGACCTGCAGACTTTCCTGTGCTTAGTGGAGATTTCTTTGCCTATGCAGACCGAGAGGACCACTACTGGACTGGCTATTTTACATCTCGGCCCTTTTACAAGAGCCTGGACCGGGTGATAGAGTCACACCTCAGGTGAGGCTGATTTAAATTTAATCAGTCATCACTGTTACTGACACCCACAACCTGAGGCATATTTATGATAATGTTGCACTTTTGGAGTTCAACAACAGGGCCTTTGTTTTGTTTTATTTGCATTGCAAACAAGATGTATGTGTTATGAACAAGGTTGAGGACATACATGTACCTGCTAGATCCTGCATACAAATTAAAGGCACCATGCAAATCAAAACATAGGAATGGACAAAGTTCAACTTTTTTTCTTTGACTTGCAAGGTCAGGCAAGTGGGTTAGAAATCAGCTTGCATGAAGTCAGTTTTGACTTATCTCTATACAAATTTATATATATATCAGCGGGCATCAAAGAGCTCAACAGAGATGAAAAGAAGTGAGATGGCTCACTCCTTAGTGACTTTCATCATCAAAGCTACTAAAGGGTTAGTCAGTGCTAACCATTTGTTAATGTCCTTTAGGGGGGCAGAGATCCTCTACAGCCTGGCGGTCGCTAACGCTCGGCATGCAGGCATGGAGGGGCGCTACCCGGTCACGGATTATGCCCTGCTAGTCGATGCGAGGCGTTCTGTTGGCCTCTTTCAACATCACGATGCCATCACCGGCACTGCGAAAGAGAACGTTGTCACAGACTACGGCACCAGGTAAGGATCTAAGGGTTTAGAAAGAAACACTGTTGATCTGATAGATTGAATTGGGAAAAAAAAACAACCAAAGAACGCAGTTTGTATGAAACAGAATAACTGTGCCTCCTCATTTTAATGCTCCGTCTCTGTCGCTATTTTATACTCGCCCGTTCAATACTTTGAAGCAAAATAACAAGCCGTCTGCTGTGACTGCTGCAGTCAGCCATTGATTCTTCTCCCTCCTCCCTAGATTACTGCGTTCACTCATCGGCCTGAAGAGAGTAATCATCAATGCTGCTCATTTCCTGGTGATGAAAAACAAAGAGTTTTATCGCTTTTACCAGACGGAGCCCTTCCTGGAGACGGTAAGAGGAAACATGGAGGCACGCTTTCTCCTCTGTATAATATTCTGAATAATTACAGAAGGAACAAAATGTTCAGGTTTCTCATTGTGTCTTCTGTGTCATATACTTCATTTTGTAGGATGACAGGCGAGCTACCCAGGACTCTCTGCCTCAGCGCACTTTAATCGAGCTGGACCCAGCAGGGCCGAGGTATTATCTGCATCCCCCGGCATCTTTCATCTCCTCTGCCTCCTGCCTCAGCCACTCCTCACTCATCCTGTGCTTGTGATTGCTTTTTCCTGTCTCTCCACCAGGTACCTGGTTCTGTTTAACCCCATCGAGCAGGAACGTTTGTGTGTGGTGACTGTGTTGGTCAACACAGTAAAAGTGCGGGTGCTCACTGAGGATGGACAGACACTCCCTGTGCAGCTGAGTGCTCAGTGGAGCTCTGCTAGTCAAATGAGTGCAGAGGTATTTGAGGTAAGAGATTACATTTATTCAGCACTGCTGGTTTTTCAATAGTGAAATTGGCATGCCACGAACACAGCAGCGTGTCTGTGCATCATTTTCTACACCGGATCTCTTATTGGTCTCCTTTGGGTTTATGGAAAATAGACTGTAAAGATATTCCTCGCTGCAGGCACATGTTTAAAGTGCAAACTTTAGCAGCTGTATTGTGGGTAATGTAGGCACCAGGTTTTGACAAGAAAGAAGAATGACAAGAGTTTACAAAAGATGATATCTCTGATTCTGCTGCATCAATTTTGTCCTCCGTGAGTTAAACAACATTATAGGAGAGCAATGCTTAATCAGAGAAATACTCTTTTGACTGTTCCTATGTACCATTATCACCTCTTGTCTGATGACACAAGCGGCTAAAATAAATCCCAGAGAGGGAACCAGAGTGTGTGTGTGTGTATATCTAGATGGAAATTGTAACTTCTTTTAAACAGAAGCATTTGCCAAAAGAATGTATGTAATGTAATGTAAAAATAAAATAGAAAAAAATGCAAAACAGAATAGATTTTTTAATAAAAATGGCCGAGACGGTAGTTTTCACCTCTTTCCTTTGATATCTACCTGCAAACAGGCACTGGAACAGATGTGTTTCATTTACCTCTCAAAACAAACACATCCGTTGAAGCAGCTCATGATGCAAATTGAATCTGCGGTAGTAAAGGAAACCCATCCCATTTGCCTTACCACATCTCCGTAGATTCATTTATTGTGCCCAAATACATTTTCCACCCACAGAAAGCAGTGAATTTATATGTAGCGGAGAATTACAAACAGTCTCATTAACACCACCTCTCATCTCATTTTAATTACAGCACACTGTTGCTAATGTTGAAATGCTTTTAACTTTTAATGAATGGCTGGTGGTCAACACTCGCCGCTCAGATTAACAATGAAAATGAGGCCAGCACCGTAAAACATTAAGCGTTTTGTGTTTCTTTTTTATTTATTTTTTAAATTTTGAGCATATGAAGGCCTTATTTATTTATATCCACTTTCCATCCAGGCAACATTCATGGTCCGTCTGCCGCCGCTGGGCCTGGCTGTGTTCCATCTTTACGACTCTCCCGACTCGCCCATGACGCTCCGCTCTGACACCCTGCTCAGGCTTTCTGGTCGGGGCGTCACCGCTCGAGCCGCTGACCCGCTTCCTGTCCGCTCCCAGCAGTCCGACCCTCAAACCTTCTACATCAGCAGCCAGTCTCTCACGCTGGGCTTCTCGGGGACCACCGGCCTGCTGGAGGTGAGTGTTTTATCAGCTCTTACACAAGTTGACTTTATCTCTAAATCAAGGATTTGCTCGTGTGTTACTTAACTTTGATCTTTTTGGAGAAAAAAAAAGCCATGAGCTTGATTTCCCAACAAACCCTGCCTGTTTGATCAAAGTGAACAGGGCATGTCTTGTTGCTACTCAAACATCCTTTCATCTCTTTTCTAATTCTTTTTTATTATTCTGGGCTCTCTTTGTGGCTTTTTTCTTCATCTGCAGAGCATCAAGCGCAAGGATGATCCTCAGGAAGTGAAGGTTCAGATGCAGTTCATGGTCTACGGCACCCGTCCCTCTAAAGACAAAAGTGGAGCTTACCTCTTTCTGCCTGATGGAAAAGCAAAGGTATTCTCTCAGTTGTTGCATCTCAGATGTTACCTCTAAAAAAAAAGCTTTGATAGAGTCTCTTGTGTATTGTGTCATTGTATCATGGCGGGGTGCTCCGGGCAGGAAGGTAGACAGACTGGGTGCTGCTTCATCTTTTCATGACTTAAAGACAACAGAGTATAAGGGCTCAGCTGCCATACTGTATCTAGTCACTCATTCTGCTGGTTGCTCCTTTGGCTTTTCTGTTTCTTGTCTTTCCTGTCCCATTTTTAGCACAAATTCTTTTCATAATTACACTTTGCTGCTTCCTGCTTTCAGCCATACAACCAGAAAGAGCCACCTGTGGTGCGCGTGGTGGAGGGGCCTCTGTTCTCGGAGGTGGTGGCACACTACCAGCATTTTCAGCAGACCATTCGCATACACAATGTGCCAGGTAATAATCAAACAAAACTGCACAATGGAATCAGCTCAAATGGCCTTCGCTAAAGCTTTTTTATGTTTAGCTAAGCGCACCAGATGGTGAAATACAACCAGGTCCAACATGTTTGACAAAATGACAGTTTCTAATTTAATTAGGTACTTTTTTCCCCCCAGAAAGCTGTCTAGTTTTTACTTTAAGCAGCCTAAATGTTGTCTAAAAGTAGCATTTATAAAGTAAAGTAGCATTTATAGAGCACATTTTTTCCATTAATTTCCTTCTGTGTCCTGTTCTTGGTTCTTAATGGTTTTGTGTTTTCAGGGGTGGACGGGTTGTCTATAGACATCACAACCATGGTGGACATCAGAGATCAGACCAATAAGGAGCTGGCGATGCGGCTGGTCACTGACATCCAGAGTGGAGACGCCTTCTACACAGATCTCAATGGTTTTCAGGTCAGTCCCTCCCTCAGCAATAAAGAATATGCAGCTTTATTTCTACTGCCCCCTGAAGGTTGAAGGTCGGAGATTTTTCACATCAAGCAGTAGTTTTTTAAATTTCTTTTTGCCAGTCAGTGTGCAGTGTAGCTGTCGCTGCAGAGATGGCGCTCCTCGTCCTCACGCCGCTCTCAGGGCAGCTGCAGACACAGACTGAGGGTGAGGGAATGAGACAGAGGAAGCTGCTCGGAGGAAAAGAAGCTTTGTCCGGTCAAGTGCTGAGATAACATTATCTTCTGCCTTCTGCTTGGAGGTGGTGAATTTACAGCTCAAAGTGACTCAAGGCAACGAATTCTCTGGCTTTTGTTTGATAACTAGTGTCGGCAACAAAATGTTGCACATTTCAGATCTGTTGTTAGCACCGTTACCACGCAGTAGCTTTGAGGGCTAAGTTGGCTTGTTTATTATATTACAAGAATGTCACACTGAATGTCCCGCTGAGCTCCGTCCAAACTCTTAAACTCAACATGGAAAAACAACAGCAAATAGTCGAATACTTGTATTGAACAGCAGAATTCAATTAGATTGACATTCATTTGTACAGCCGTATATATATTTGTTTACTGTCAGAATATAACAACATATATATCTGATTATCAGGAGGGTGATTAGTTGATAACTGCCTTGAAACTAAAAGGCATTCACCTCTTAAGCTAACTATCCCTGATCTGAAAACCTCACATTCTCCCTTAAGTTTGACATATTTCATCATTTTGAGTTTGATCTCTTCTTGTAGATGCAGCCTCGTCGCCGCTACCTAAAGCTTCCCCTGCAGGCCAACTTTTACCCCATGCCCAGCCAGGCGTACATCCAGGACAGCCATCACCGCCTCACACTGCACACAGCTCAGTCCCTGGGTGTCACCAGCCTGGAGAGCGGTCTGTATTTTATTACTCTTTATTTGATATGATGTCATTTTTCTTCATTTCGGTTTTTAATGAAAGTTACCCCTGAAACTCTTTTTCTTTGTTTGCCGTCTCTGGCTCTGTATGGAACAATACTGAAGCACTTATCTCGGCCTCTTGTCCCTCGAGAGCTTGTCAGAGAGCAAAACAGTTCATGCTCTCACGTTAATGCACCGAGCTAATCCTTTTATCATCGTTATGCGAATAATGGAGGCGTTTGTAAAATGACGAATGGCTCAAAGTGTTTGTCTTTATCGACTGATGTCTGAAAGTTCAATACGTAGGCTTTGTGTTATAGCTGCCATCCTTGCTCCTCCTCCTTCTCCCTCAGGCCAGCTTGAAGTGATTATGGACCGGCGGCTGATGCAGGATGATAACCGTGGGCTGGGTCAGGGCCTGAAGGACAACAAGAAGACGGCCAACCGCTTCCGACTGCTGCTGGAGAGGCGGTCCACGGGCAATAAGGTCAGCAAGATGACAGAGAGGGCGGTTATTGCGCTTTTGAAATTGCAGCACACCACATCCGACTCTGGGATGCTGAATTACTCTCTAAAAGATCCGTGCAGTGTAACAGTGTTATGTCCTTCACTCTGTGTTCATTAACACCTTTGTTCATATCTTTTGTCAGTACTCATTACCGCCCCATCTGTCTTTCTCTTCTCCTCTCCACACTCTAACATTGTTTCCTTTTGTTTTTCCACTCCATTACCTTCAGCATGGCGGCCTCTTTGCCAAACTCTCCTCCTTGTTTCATTCTTTCCTCTCCAAAATCTTGAGTGACCGAGTTCAAGAGGTAATGTTGCCTCGGCAACAGCGAAGATGCTTGTTAGCCCACATCATAGTCTATGCTGTAGCTCCTCTTTATTTTTTGCTTCCTTGCACCTCATAGCCGTAGCCAAACCGGTCCATCTTTACGACAGCGCCATTGAATGTAACAAATTATATCATTTATCAAGTAAATGAATACACATTGGCAGAGAATGGAAAGCATTGGTTGCAGTTTTATCATCCAGCTCTGTGGTAAAACTGCTGATGGTCTCGGGATGAAGTTGCTCCCGCCTGCCACAAAACATCAAACGTCGGGTTTGAAACACTGTAATGCTCTTAATTTAAAAATGACCAATGCTGTCGCGGTAACAAACTCAATATAGATCGATCAGCACTGTGTCTGTCTGGACTAGAGTTAGAAATATACCCTGTGCTCTGACGCAGACTTAGTCAGAGCCTATTCCTCATGTAGTGCAGTGATAGCACGAGAGCGGCTCCAGAGATGAGTCATTGCTTTTGTAGTAGTTATGCTGTCACTTAACTTGTGTGTCCTAAATCTGTCTCCGCCCTCTTCCAGATGATGGACAGTGCAACAACCAGTTTCCCGTCTATACTTAGTCACACGACCAACTCCTTCTTGAACCACGAGGTGTTGGCGCTGCCCGTCCTGCCCAAAAGACGCGGCATCCCTCCTCTGCAAACCTTCGCCCCTCTCAAGTCCCTCCTGCCCTGCGACTTCCACCTGCTGAACCTGCGCAGCATCCAGGCCCAGGTGACGAGACAAACACTGACAAAAAAACAACAACCCAAAAACTTATTTTGGTTTAAGATATTCTGTGTGAAAGTGTCTTTGAAATTGACATGTGTCTCCTGTGTGAGCAGCAGGACGCCAGCACTCCATCTCCGTACACGGCCATGATTCTTCACCGTTTGGCGCTGGACTGTGGCCTCGAGGCTCAGAACCTGGGCTTCAACTGCACCACCACACAAGGACAGGTCGGGGTCGAAACACACACACACACACACACACACACACACACACACACACACACACACACACACACACACACACACACACTACGTATACAAAATAAAAAAACAAAACATGATTTATTACAGGTTGCATAAAGCAGTTCGAGTTAGCTCTGCTTTGAACGTTTAAGTGCTACTTAAATATTAATGCACCTATAATGAAAATCTAATTATACAATAATAACTCTGTCAGACGCCATTCTTCGTGAACGAATAAGTACTTTTACTGTTATTTTAAGTGTTTGTTGCTGCTAATGCTGATGTACCTTGTACATGATTGTAATACTTATCTACCTCGTACCCTGTACTTTAAATTAAGTGAAACTTAACTCTCAAAACAGGATTTTACTTGTAATGGAGTCTTTTGAAAGTGTTTACTGAAGGAAATGATCTGAATACTTGTTCCACCATTGGATTTGTTCTCTTTTGGCTGGAAGCTAAGCTTGAAATTTCCTGAATTCTCATTTGCACTAGCTTGTTAACTTTCTAACGCTCTCTGCCTCCCCGCCTCTCTCTCTCTCTCTCCAGCTGAGCGTATCGGGGCTGTTTAAGAACCTGGACCTGCAGCTGCTGCAGCCCATGTCCCTGACCCTGATGCACTCCAGCACGCCCCTGGCCAACGACTCCACCATCAGCCTGGATCCCATGGAGATCTCCGCCTTCAAGCTCAAACTGCGCTAAGAGCCGTCCGGACAAAAAGAGGCAACAAAAACCCACCAGACTCCTTGGACCAAGAACCATAAAGAACCAGGCCCATGCCGGCTACAGACCAACAGCAGAGGGGGGTGGGGGTGGGGTGGGGGTCTGAGTGTCTCTGTTTTGTCAAGCAGAACCACAAACGCTGAAGCTCGGAGAGGAAGGTTCCACTGTAACGGGACTGACTGCACAGCAGGGGGCAGGCGATGGCTGTTACTGTGGACGTCTCCGAGAGCAGCTAAACCCCGGTGAACTCGCAGCTGTTCCGAACCAGGACGGACTGCCAGAATCACTCATCAGATACAGCCGGGTGTCTGTTTGTCTCTGTAATCGAAAAAAAAATGAAATCTCATTTAGTTCTGCTTTGTAAGAACTCGTCGTTTTCTATCTTTGCTCCATCCTGGACTGAACTACTGAATGTAAATATCCCAAATGAGGGGAGGAGGACGGGGGCGGCTGGGACTCGTGCCACATCAAGAGTGCAATTTACAAAGCTTTATTTGGTGTATGGGTTTATAATTTTTTTTTTAATGTATGCAATGAAGAAGACACATCATTTGTTTTTGTACTTGTCAGTCAATTTTTTTAAATTTTTTTTTTTGTTCGACAGACTCGAATGCAGCAAAGAGAATGTGTGGTCTCTTCCATCTCAGCTCGCGAGGAGACCCAAGCTGCGGCTCTTTAAGCTATCGTATGTCTGAGTCCAAGTGTCCCACTTCGGCCACCGCCGATAACTGTGTGATCATTAATCATATCTGATGACTGTTTACCTTCTGTTCGCTGATTTTCCTTGTAGATAGTCGGAAGACTTTGTTTTCCCTCCTTTTCTTTTTCTCTCCCTGAGCTTCCTCTTTGCTGATGAGAGAACTGGAAGGTCTGTGCGTTTCCAAGCCTCTGTCCGTCATTCCTGTGCTCGTACTTCACTGCTGAGAGGGGGGTTCTGTGTACCATAATGAATGCAGTAGGAGACTAGACAAAGACTTTACCTCATATATACCATACGGCAGATATATCAGTATGTGTGTGTAGAGTATGTTAATGTGAATATTTGAGGGTTTACTTTCTGGGTGTATTGAGGACACTTTCAGGGACCATTCATAGTACTGTTAGGTATCATCCATCGGTTTGTCTGTGTCGAGTCGTGGGTCATATCATCGCAGGACGACGTGAGCTTCCCACTGAACATCGAGTTAGTTCACCCAAATTACAAAAAAATGCTCTCTGTTATGCAGATAGATTTGGTTTTGAGATATCCGTCGAGAGCTGCCGCTAATGACTGTTTTTATTAAGTCTATAAAATGTCAGAAACGAGTGAAAAACACCTAAGGTTATGTCTTTTTAATCACTTGTTTTGTACAAACAGCAATCCAACTCACAGAGATATTAAAGATTTTTTCAAACATTTCAAATTGAAAAGTAGCCATCATCATTGAAGAGGGCTGAAATCTGAAAGTATTAAGCATTTCTGTGGTAAACGATCCCCAACAATGGATGAAATCATTCTCAAAATTGTTGTCGATTAATTTTTCTTTTGAGTGTTTCAGCTTTCTATTTGTCTGTTATTTCTGTCACTACACCAACACAATGAAGCCGAGTGGAATTTAATTTTTGACGCTCATTGCTGAGAAAAAAAAAACAGAAAATAGCAACTGGTCCTTCCAGGAAAAGTGTCCCTGTCACTCTCGATAATCCACAGAAAGCAATTTCACTGGAACCACTTTCTACTAAATACCCATTCCATTCTGTATACTAATTATAAGCAGGTTTTGAGTAAGCAGTTTTCACGCTGGGAAAGTGACAGTGTGCATACTAAAACTGCTTCATTTTTGAGTGTGTTCATGTATGAGCAGCCCACAGCTGCTAAAACTAACTGGATGGTGGTGAAACAGATTCAAGAACAGCATCGAAAACAAAGAAATGACAAAGTTATGGAAAAATATGTTGCTGTCTGTGCTAAAGTTGCAGGTTGATTGCATTTGCAGGTTGAACGCTCGTGTAAAACAGTTAAGTATGTTGACTTCTTGTATACTTACTGCAAAAAAAGTATACTATAAAGGACAGTGTTTTGCATATCTAACGCTGCAGTATGGAATTGGGACGCTGCAATAGTGTGTGTGTGTGTAGGCACTGCTTCTGGAGGGAGACATTGCTGTTAAATTCAATTCACCTCCATTTATATGCCAGAAATATCAATGAGGGATTTTTCAAAACCATGACACATTACACCAAAATTGTCTGCATGTCAGGATACCACAAAGTGAGAAAATATTTTTTTTTTGGGTGAGCTAACCCTTTAAAAATAAGTACACAGAGGGATTTCTCCTCCACACTGGAGAAATAAGTTTCTTCAAATGAGCTGCAATTTTTTTTTTTCAAACTTCAGCTCCACAGTGCTTCTTATCCCGGGGCTGTCTGGAGGCATGCAGCCTTTTCCTTGTGCGCATCTGCCTCCACAGCAACCGTGGACGATGTCATCATCCGTGTCCAAAGCTGAGGCCGGACATCTCACAGCCCACCTGTGTCACACTTTGTACTGTGCCACCATCTCCCCCTGCCCTGCTGTGTCCCACCACTTTAACTGCTCTTTTTTTCTGCTGGAGGTATGCTGCTTTTTTGCTTTCCTCCTCTGGCCTGATGTCTGGTTTGCCAACACATTCTGCTTTCTCTGTCTCTCCACTGTGAGCAACCCAGATTCCCGTCTCTGCCCCCCTTTCAGCTGCTGTTAACAATTCTGTAAGCCAGACTTCACTGCATTTTAAATTGCACTTTCTCCTGTTGTCTAACCTTGTCATAACCTTCTCTCTCCTGCTGTTTCAGTGTGCGTCTGAGTTTCTGTGTAAATGTGTTTTTTCTGTATGTGATATCTGTTGATTTTTTGTTTGTTCAGAGGTAATATATGGAGGCAAGGTCTCTTCTGTATTTGTTTATTCATGATGGATTTAAGCAGCAGTAGATCAGATGGGGACTGAATAAAGATAAAATTACAAAGATTTGTCTGTTTCAACAGTTTCTCTGTCTGAAATTATTTAGATTTCTTTAAATTTTTCACTCACAAGTGAACCTCTGTTGTTTATGCAGGCTGTTTTTTGGTTTAAAGAGCTGGATATATTCTGTATCAGTAGGGGGCAACATTGAGTCAGGACAGCAGTCCATGCTTACAGATGCTGCCAGTCAGATAACTATTAGAGACATCAGTCCTTTGAGACTGTCCAGTGCGTCACTTGTCAGTGTTTGGCTGTCAAGAAGTCCACCTGACAAAAAACTGAGCAGGGTGCTGAAGCTCAAAATAACATGTAGTTAACAGCAGCGAGTTTTCACACACACCTGTGTGAGGTGAAGGTGCTGAAGGTGTCTGTGACAGCGCCGAGCAGGAGTTAAACATGAAAAGAAATGTTTCTTTGTTCACACTTCATAAAGATGGATCAGGCACGGAGAGGAAGATAGAAGGTGTGGTGGTGGCAGAGACGCCTGAAGCCAGAGAGTGATCACTGCGCTGCGTGTGTGTGTGTGTGTGTGTGTGTGTGTGTGTGTGTGTGTGTGTGTGTGTGTGTGCGCGCGCCGGGGGAAGTGATGCCTGTGGAGGCACCCTGGGGACTCTCAGCCTCTGAATTTTACTCCACACTCTGCTGGTGCCGACTATGTTTCTCAGCCTTTCGGATTCAGATTCAGGCACAATTACTGTTTGACCAGATGGAGTAATGAGACCGGAACCTCGGTGTCTTATTGATCTGAATGTGAAATCAGCTAACGGGGGCTCTGATTGTTGCTGTTGTTCTAATTAATGTGATATTTCTTGTTGCCAAGCCCTGTCAGTGGACAGCATTGTACTGAACATGACAGCTAATTAATACAGACTAAAGGGCATGCATAAAACCAAGACACAACGAAAACCAGCTCACAGAAACATGCAACGAAGGCGTGAATGAACTCACAAAATACTTTCAAATTCATCCTTTTTTTTAACTACACGAGCCAATTCACACACACGTTTATTTTCACACATATTGCATTTATAACGATGCATCCGAGGGGCACTGAATTGCGCAGCGAGCTCTCCCCGCAGATCTAATTATGGGGCACAGAATGAATGTACCTTCACCCATGAACCCAGTTACCTGCTTCTGTGGAGGGTGTTACAAAGCTGCTAATGAACAAAGCTGTTACCAGCGGGCATTGTTTTCCTGCCGTGCATACAAACCTTTTCCATTTATATTAATTTAATCTTTAAGGGGGCCACCATATTGAAGCTTGAGAAAACAGTTTCTTCAAGGCTTTTTGGCAGTGCGCTCGCTGCAACTGGATAGTAGGCAGCAGACTGAATGCTGGCACCCTGTTAACGCTAAACGCCCGGAGTGAAGAAAACACACTTGCTACAATGATATACGACCACGAAGCAGCGACGGACCATCTGCTCTTTCGGGCGGTGTTTGTGTGTCAGGGGCTGAGTTTAAAAAGCATATAAACCCCCTAAAAGTTTTAAAATCTGGCAGTAAAGACACAAACAGTCTATCTATGCAACAGCCAACGTCATTTTATTCCAGCATGATCTCCACAATATTAACATCCACTGTCAGTTAAATAAAAAAGGATATAAAACAAACATAGAAAATGCGATACAAGATCTCATTACTAATACACTCCAACCATTCGGGCCTTTAAATTAAAAGGCTTTGATTTAACTTGCGAAGCTGCAAGTCTACACGGTTATAGATGGGGGGAAATAAAGCACGTGTTTGTCTGTCGATGTATGGCGCTCACAGCAGAAAGAGGAAGAGCTCTACGCTGATGAAGATGTTCTGGGAGAGAAGCCCCAAAATCAATATATGCTCTGTGGGGAAAATGAAGAGAAACTGATCTCATTTCTTACCCCCAGCAACCAAGAGGAAAAATGTAGTAAAGGTCAGCCTGGCGGCTTCGGGCTAAGTACTTTTTTATTTCATTCAAAAACAGTGTTACTCCACTACAAGTCAATGAGATTTTGTGAGTGATACATCTGATGTAGCGATGCTGCGGTGGAAACTCCCACCGCGCCGTGATTGAAAACAGAGCATCCTCCACAGTTTCCTGCTTATCAAACAGCCGGCGGGATGTTTTATTATGCCGTCCCTGTGTGCCGCAGAAATCTTCAATTTAAAGTTTTCTTACTATTAATCAGCTGCGTGTCAACTTCACGACCCCTGGCCCACATCCTGCCGGGAATCTGATAAGATATAACACCGATTTATTAGAAGTCTGTCTGTGATGATGACCAGGTGTTTGTGTTGAGGACAAATCAATGAATATTTGAGAAAGTAATGCACTCAGCTGGCTTAGAGGAGCACTCCACCCAGTTTACACACAGGGTACTTTGCAGCCACATAAGGTTGTAAAATGTTCTTCTGTTATTCTGGAGACAAGCCCTAAAGGAGCAGTGTGTAAGACAGGAGGATATAGTGGCATCTAGTGTTGACGACTGCAGATTGCAAACAGCTGAAACTTCTCCCAGTTAAAATTTCTTCTGTGTTTAATGTGAGGAGGTTTTTACTGGGAGCTGGGTTAGCCACAGAGGTTTCTTCCGCTCCAAACAGACTCAGTCGTTAAAAGCAGTAAAACACTGAATAAATGTCCCTGTCTAGAGCCAGTGTTTGGGTTGTCTGTTCTGAGCTACTGCAGAAACGTGGCGGTGCCGCATGGCGGGCTCTGTAGACGAGGACCTGCTCCCGATGTAGATATAAACAGCTCATTCTGAGGTAAAAAAACCCCCACAATTCTTATTTCCAGTTGATTATACACTAAAAAAAACATACTTATTATACTCAGTTTCTGCCAATATATCCCCCTAAATCCTACACAGCGGACCTTTAAACAGTAACCCTGATTGAGGTTATTTTTCTTATTGGCTTCTGGGTTTGAAGAGTACTTTTCTTTTCAGAGACTGGGGGTGTGTAGTGTGATGAACAGACATTTACCAGACAGTGGGGGCTCTAATGAAAGATGCTTTTTAGTTGCATTATAGGAAATGTAGGATTCATGGTTTTTGATCTATACTCGGGACTTAAAGTCAGGATATCTCGGCCTCTGCTGCTTTTATTTTGATCTCTGTAGTAACGGGTCATTTAAGTAAAAATGAGTTACACAGTTGCATAAAACCTCAAATTGGTGACAGAGAATTAAATGCATTGTGTGTACACCAAAATATTAATCAAATAAGATAAATTAACAAATGTAAATAAATACATGACAAAAACTAATGATTGACTCTTTAATGCATTTGGATGAGGTGCTGATGGAACAGTAAGGCTTGCGTTTTGTTTTCTTTTTTTGGAGCCTGTGTGATTCTCCTCCGTGTGTCAGCTTAATACAGTCAGATCTGAATGCTGATGAGATCCACGATGTCGCGGTGTCAGACACCACAACAGCAGATTTTGCAGGTTCAGCTAGATTGAGCTCTGCGTCTTGATAAAAGCTGTCCTCTCGCTGTGACCCTCCACTTCCTCGCTGTCTGATTCAGACTGGTAGGCAATCATGTCCTCATCCCCCCACACAGTGGGGATCCCCTTGTAGCATATCCGTGCCTTCCTCTCCTGTCCTTGGCCGAAGCCAAAACCGAAGCCCACCCTCAACCCCCTTGTCTGTGAATACACAGAGGGCAATTTGGTCCTCCAGCCCAAAGAAGTGCCCCCTGAGCGCATCTGCAGCAAGAGGAAGACCCCAACGAAGGAAGCCAGGATGAAGGCACAGCTGAGGACCGCCACGACAACAGGCAGCTGATTGGACGGAGCTACGCTGACCCCCGGAGGCTCCTCGCCTTCTCCCCTCTCGTCTTCTGTTGCTGGGACCTCCCGCCCTGGTTGTGCTGCGTCACCCTGGAGTCCACCAGCTAGCGGGGATTTGCGCTGGACCTGGTTCTGGTGCAGACAGGAGGTGAGAACCAGGTGGCTGTGAGGGGGGCAGGACAGACAGTCTGAGGGCCCGGTGCCAGAGCAGGTGAGGCAGGCGGAGTTGCAGGGCAGACAGGCCTGGACGGAGGACAAGTCCACCCAGTTCTCCAGGGAGAGGTTAAGGAGCTGCGGCCCCGAGGTGAATCCCGGCGGACACAGTTTCACACAACCCTGGAGGAAGAGGGAGAAGCCGGGGCTGCACTCTGGATGAAACGTGAGAGGAAATCACAAGGGAGGTTGAGTCTCATGCAATCCAATAAAACACAACCAAAATGGCATCCGCAAATAACCGGTTTTACAAGTCCTATAATTTCTTCTCAATTTCCTTGGATGTTTACTGGATAGAGCTGCAGCATATAATTTAGGGCCACCATTAATCTGCTGGTTAATTTCTTGATTCACTGATTAATCATTTTGTCTGTAAAGGTCAGAAAATAGTGAAAAATGGCCATCATGATTTCCCAGAGCGCAAGTGCTGCCCTCAAATTGCTCTTTTAGTTTTGTCCAAAAGCCCAAAAAAGCAGCAGAATGTCAAATTTGGAGAGCTAGACATATCAAATGTTTGGCATGTTTGCTTGAGCTATTTTTTTTTACCTTATTATATGGAAATAGAGACTCCTGTAACAGTAAAAATAAGTCATTCATTCCAGTATTTATGAAAAAATCTGGATATTATATAATAGTTGCTGTACACAGCAGTTGGGCAGAGTCTGTTGATTACCAGATGATTTTCTTGACAGAGCTGCCAAAATCGTATATGACTATTTCATGGTGTTTTGTACGACATGGTATATACTATGACATTTTCATGCTGTTTTGGACGTCATACTATTGTCAAGGGTGAGGTTGGATGAGGACCCAGATGCGGAACAAAAAGAAGACAGGTGTGCAAATAAAAAGCGAGCTTTTAATGCTGATAAGATGAACAAAATAAACCAGAATAACAATGACAAACTGAAGCTCAGCAGCAGCAACATAAATGCCCTAAATCAGCATTTCATTTCTTTAGGTCTGTTTTTTGAAAAGGAATCACGTCTAGACACGGCTCAAAACGCTTCTTTTTCTAACACCGAACAAAAGATGCCCTTTGAGTTTAGCTTCACTCCTGCTGATTTTTATGGAGTACACGAAACTCTAAACAGGATAAATACTAAGAAAACAGCATGTTTTTGTCTAGATCCATGCTTTTTAATGACTGCTGCTGATATTATTGCAGAGCCTTTAACTTGTATTTTTAACCTGACTATAGAAAGTGGAAAAATACCAGAAATTTGAAAGGGAGCATATGTCGCCCCGTTATTGAAGGGTGGAGATTCGTCCAATCCTAACAACTACAGGCCCATATCCAAACGCTCAATTTTAGCTAAGGTCCTGGAAGGGCTTATATGTACTCAATTAAAGGATTTTTTAGCAAGCCATGGCATTCTTAATAATTTGCAGTCTGAGTTTAGAAAAAAACACAGCACAGTCACTCCAACAATGAAGGTTTAAATGACATCATGAATGCTTTTGACTTAAAAGAACACAGTGCTGCTTTATTTTTAGACCTTTCAGAGGCCTTTGACCACTCTGTCTTGTTGCAGAGGTTGGATATTATAGGGTTGTCATCCCAAACGGTTCAGTGGTTTGGAAACTACTTCAGTGGTAGAACGCAAAGTGTCCAATCTGATGTGTGTGTCTTCTAGTTTTCTTAACATGCAATATGTGTCCCGCAAGACTCAATTTTGGGTTCAGTTTTATTTACAATGTATATAAATAATTTATGCTGCAATGTTGGTAATGCAAAATTTCATTTTTATGCGGATGACACTATTTTGTATAGTTCTGCTCCATCTTTAGCGAGTGCAGTTGAGGAGCTGCAATATTCTTTTAATGTGGTTCAGAGGAGTCTTTGTGAATAAGGATTTGTACTCAACCTTGACAAAACAAAAATGATGTGCTTTTCAAGGTCAGCTTTTGAACGTCGTTACTTGAGCCCGCACAGTCTTTGGTGAAAGTGCTTTTAGGGTTTTTGCTCTGTCATCTTGGTGTCAGCTGCAGAGCAACCTTAAATTGGACTCTTTTATCAGCCTGGGAGATTTTAAAAACAGGATTAAGAACCTTTTGGACATTCAGTGCTCGTGTTTGGTTTCTGAACGTTTCTAATTGACTGTTTGTTTTAGGTTTGTTGTCTGGTCCTTGTGTTTGAACTTCTATGTTGTTTGTTTTAAATTTTGCTGTTGTGTTTTTATTCTGCTTGTTCTTTTGTGTGAAACTGTGTGTGCTGCTGTCCTGGCCAGGACTCCCTTGGAAAAGAGATTCTGAATCTCTATGGGACTATTCCTGGTTTAAATAAAGGTTCAATCAAAAATTAATAAATATAACAGAGAAGATAACAGCAAGGGTAACAGAGCAGGATAACAGGACAGAGTCACAGCAGAGCAAACAGACAGACTAACATGGAACAAAGGGGAACACACGTATAAATACACAAAGGACACTAATCAAGACAAGGACACACAGCTGAGGTAAGTGCACACAGTGAACGGGGGGGAAACAGAGAATGGCTAAAAAATGACAGTTTGGCAGGTAACACAAGGGTGGAGCAAACGAGACTAAAACAGAACAGGTGTGCAGGGACTCTAGAAAGGAAGGACAAACGACACTGATACAAGACAGGTGGTACTGATCATGGAAAGACAGAGACAGGAAGTAAAACCACACAACACGTGAGGTTAGTTACTACAAAAAACAACTGGAAATAGAACCTGCAGAGCCTGCACGATTTTAAAAGACAGTACCCACCCATCCCATCATCTGTTTACACTGCTACCCTCTGGAAGACGCTACAGGGCCCTGAAATGCCACACCACCAGACCGAGGAACATTTTTTACCCCACAGCCATACGTGAACTGAACTCTCACCCCCCAATCCCTCTCCCCTCCCTACCACCACTGCAACCATTTTAACTCACTGCACATGCACTTTATCATTTGTACAGCACCTATTTTTTTTATATTTATCTTATTTAATAGTTATTTATTTTAATGTGTGAGTATGTGAGTGTGTTTGAGCAGTGTGAATGGAAACAGTTTTTATCAGAGACAGTAAATCTCGTCGTATATGGACATGCAATAACAATAAAGGCATTCATTTATTCATGAAAACATTACTAAACCCAAAAATGAAGTCCACAATATAACTCAAAACCTATAATAATGACAAGTATACTATGAATTTTTAATGTCATTTTGGACCACATTCTGTAGTATAACGTTTTTATACTATTTTGGACAACGTATTATACTATGACTTTTTCATGCTGTTTTGGACCACGTACTATACTATGACACTTTTAAGTTATTTTGGGCGATAATCTATACAATGACAATTTTACACCGTTTTGGACGACATACTATAGTATGACATTCTTGTGGTATTTAGATGACATACTATACTATGACATTTTTATGTTATTTTAGACAACACACTGTAGTGCGACTTTTTTATTCTATTTTGGACAACATACTCAAATTTTCATGCAATTTAGGACGATATACTATACTTTGACTTTTTTTTTGCTTTTGCCATTTTTGACAACATACTATGCTGTAACATTTTTATGCAATTTGGGACAACATGCTATAATATGACTTCTTCATGCCATTTTGGAAAATATTCTATACTATGACATTTTTATGCTGCTTTGGCATAAAAATGCTATAATATGACATTTTCATCTTATTTTGGACGACATAATGTAACATGACATTTTTATGCTATTTTGGACGACATGCTATGCTTAGTTTTTTCATGGAATTTCACACGACATGCTATACTATGACATTTTTTATGCCACTGTGGATGACATACTTTACTATAATTTTTTCATGCTATACTGTACAACAAAATATACTATGAATGTTTTAATGACAAGAAAAACTGAGATCCGTTTGAACCCATGTTACTATTTGTTTTTGGTTAGAAACCTTTATTACATTTGTTGAATCTTCTGCTTTCCTTCAATTTATAACCGCGCAGAAAGACATTTTTAAAACCGATCCCTTGTGCGCTTATGGTTAATTAGTTAAAAGAAGGCCACAACCCCAAAATAGAAGTTGTGCCATTAAAACACTGTGTCCTTTTTCTCAACATAATTAACACCAAATTTCAAAGTCTTTTCAGAAACCTCCCTATTCATTTTTTTTCGGAAGGAAACTGGGACTCTGTAAAACAAAGTGTTCCCACTAATGCTTGAAATGTAGATTTAAACTGAATTATGGAGAAGTCTGGAATGATTAAGAAGAAAGCATCTGAATGTTTGGAAGCAGAACGAAGCTTCCGACCTCATCTGCTTTTCAATGAAGGAAATCATCCTCCCGAACAGTTGTTGTCGACGTAGCACCTCTCGCAGTTTTAATCTCCCCTGCTGCTCCTCCATACGTCCTGCTCTCTGATTCAAACTAATATGACATATGGCAACGTGCATATTCATGGTGTGCGGGCAGACAAATGCAAAAGAGGCTTGTAAATGGGCAATCTGTATTCACAACAATCCCTTTTCACAAGTTGAAATACTAAACATGGTCTGACCAAAAGCTTGTTTTGTAACAATGACTGTGTGCCAGCGTCAATACAAATGAGCCCATGCCACTTCAGAGGCTCCTGTTAAAAGTTTGTGTGAAGCCTGAATGATCTTACCGATACAGATCTGCTGGGCATCAAAGGTCTTGCAGCTGTTGTTGGACGGTCGAGGGAAGTCGGATGACGAGGGATTGACCACGCTGGGTCCGGTACCCCAAAGGATGAGGGTGAACTGACTCAACACAGCTGAGAGAGAAGGGGAGGGAGAAAGGAGACGGTTGTGGGGGTATTAAGATGTGGAAGAGAATATCAGCATAACACCTCTCAGAGAGGGAACAGTATGAACTGGCTGAGAGGAGGATATGGGGGTGGAAGAAAAGGAAATTGATGAGAGCGGACCAAACAAAACACTGGAGGAGGATCAACACCAGCAGAGGAAGAGATGCATTCCTATCTTATATCTCCGGCAGCTCAGAGTAAACAAAGCCAAAGGAGAGTTCTCAGATTTAATGAGTTAACTTGACTTTTTAAAGAAAACGCAGTCCAATAATTTTAAAAGTGATAATCAAAAGGTAAGCAAGCACTTTCTTTCAAAAGAATATTTCTCCATCCAGCAGCAGCAGCAACATTTTAATCTGAATGTGTTCTGGGAGCTGCTTCCCAAAAATGGTATAAACTGCATCATTAGAAAGAGACTGAAAAAAGGGGAAGTGAGCAGAGGCTATTTGAAGAAGCATGAAAATATGCAAGAGTACTTGAGTTGATGAGGGGGCAGTGAATGCTGGCATGAAATGTACATTTGATGTGATGTGTTCAGACTGAACAATTAATGGTGATGAGCGGGGTTACCATAGTCACGACCATTAGCTGCTACGTTCTCTATTTCCAGTGTCCATTCCCCTTGAGGATCCTCTCCCCATGAATGGGTGGTCATAAAGGCCCAGTCATTGAAACCCTCGGAGGAGAAGTCATTGGGCCTGAAAGAAAAAGGGAAAAAGGGAAGAGATGAGGTGTTTGTGTTATTTTTCTGTGGCAGAATGCAGAAAGTGTGTTTTTTTTCCAGAGAGAGTATACTTGTGGGAGTAACTGTGCACAGATAAAATTGAGGTACATACACATTGTGTTTGTCTGTGTGTGTGAAAGAGAGACAGGCAAAGAGAGATTTATACCATGGCTCGGCTGTTATGTGTGTATAGTGTGGTGTTTTTACTGTGTACCTGGGGAAAAGTAAGGTGGAGCGCGTGCCCAGTGGGCTGATGAGATGAATGGCCAATTTTCCTCGCTGGTTGTGGGAGAGAGTGAGGCGAGCCTGAACGTGTTCCAGAGAACTGACGTACTCCGGTCGTCCCCAGCAGGCATCCACGCTCTTGCTGAACACTAGCTTGTTCCCGATGTCTCTGCAGGTTTGACAAGTAGAGGGGAGGGTGGTTAATGTTGTGTGGCTGCAGAAACGGACACAGACAATAGCGCTGTGCTACAAATCTGTGCGACCATCCCGACTCCGAGGAGAATGCGGTGACATCTATCAGGCTGAGCTGGATGATAGAACAGCAAGTGCTCATAATGAGACTGTTACACCCCACCCATGGGCGGCCCTATGGAGCAAACAACACTTCATCACTGACCCAAAATAACCACATAAATCACCTTTAAAACAATCAAATCGTGGGATTTATTAACATAAGAAAGGCAAACAAGCCAATAAAATCCCAGGCTGAAAGGCATCAAGACTAGCAGTCCCCACACGCAGTCCTCTCAGGCAAAAAACAACCTCAAACTCAGACGTGCAATGGAACGGCCATTCAAGATCGGATTCCAAATCAAAAACTTGGGCAAGATCCGTGCAGACAGAGTCAGTCTAATTGACATTGGTGGCAATGGAAAGCAGTATCACGTGTTCATCATTTTTCACTTTTATGTGGTGTTATTGTTATGAAACGTGCTTTAACAACTTTGTAGTGGCATTTCCATTTTCATTCAGTTGATCTGTGTTTGACAGAAGTCTTTGTGAGCATGTAGTAGCTTACTAGCCTACTCCTCCCGTCTCAGTATATGCTTCTGATGTTCAGAGGCTGGCCAAACAAACATGAGTTTGCTGCGGGCATCCATGCTTTTCCACGCAGATGCACTTGAACACATTTTAATCGGAAGTCGGAAAAGCCAACACGGAATTATCAACTTCCTATTTGCAATGGAAAGCAGCACAATGCACCTCGTTAGGAGATGCAGCACACCTGGGTAGATCTACAGAGCATAGAACAAATACTGTACAGCCGAAACAGAGACTAAACCTAACTGTAGTTTACACACAAATACACTCACACACAGAGCTGTTAGTCACCCTTCTGACCTTGGTTCTGCAAGCATGGTGTGAACACACTGATGCTGCGGTCCCACTGTGGTCCAGTTCTGTGCCAAAGCCACCATAGCACCCGCATCCAGGAGTCCATAACCATATGAATGACTCACTGTGGAGAGAGAAGATGGAGGGGCAAAGAGAGTGGCAGGTTGGTGGGTGGTGGCGATAAGATAACATCACAGAAAAACAAATTACTGTCAGTCAAAAATCTACTCTTTACTGTGTTATTATGGTGTTATATTTGCTCTTTAATCCTGAACCCGCAATCATAAAAGTACTTCCTTTGTTTATCCACATCAAAAAAATCCCTTTTTTCTTATTAAAAGGAGAGGAAAAATGTTTTGAGGAAATATCAGAAACGCTCCTTTCAACATAGCTGGCACTGTAGCTTGCACGTCAGGGCAGACAGTTTGCTGTTAGCAGCAGTATTAAAAAGTAAGGACCACACCAGCATCTAACGGACTAAAGAGATCCTTGCAGGTAAGTTGACACTCTGTTTAATGTGCTGCAGCTCAGCAGCTAATTAGTCATCTAGCCTAGAAAAATGATGTTGCAGTGCACTTTTCCCCGGTGAACGTTTGTTTGGTGGCCAAACATAAGCTGCGTGTTCATGTTTGTAAGTCAGATAAGGAGACTTTAACAGGAGAGCTAATGTGGGTTTTTGGTCAGAGTCTGTGGATCTGTGTTGTAGCTGCTGTTTGGTTCATTGTGTCTGTCTGATAGAACACTGATGTCACCGCTTCATAAAGAGAAGGTTTTGAACGAAAAATGTAAAATCCTACAGGTAAACACAGAAGAAGTGATTTTCAGAGAAGATACAAATGCTGTAACCATGTCTAGAATGGTGTATTTTTAGGGGCAAGGCCTCTTGGCCTGCAGGAAGCCATTTTTGAAGGTCTCATGCCAAGGCATCAAGGTCATAAGTTTACAAAAACTGCCTTTTTAATGCATTTAAACAATTTTAGGGAAATAAAATCACAATGTTTCATTTGAGTGCAGGCTGATGAGGTAAATGATATGTGTACTGTATATGGTGTCTTATATTTCCATCACATCTATAAGAATATGTGCGAGACAGATATACATATTTTCTAATTGATAAGGATTACGTATGGGATTGTTCGTTATGGAGAAGTAGTTAACAATAATAATTAATAACATTAACAACATCTAATAACACTTTTCCCAATGCCATCCAAAACTACTTGCATTCTTATTGGTCACACCACACACTTCGACTTTGTTACTGTCGGCCAATCAAGTGCACGTATTAAAATTCTGTTGCTGGGCGGACTGACAGGAGAGGATAGAAAACAGACAGAGAATGGAGCACTAATGCTGCATCGGCCGATTAGTACACAATTTTATGAAGGTCATGAAAAACAGATCTAGGGGCCAAGACAGCAATGGCCGTCTGTGAAATTCCTGCCTTGGCTGTAGCAGACACAAACATGCAAAAAAAAAGAAAAAGAAAACAGAAGAAGCTATAATTCTCCTTGCAATCAGAGCAGAGACAAAACAGCAAGCCAATCCAGATAACCAATTTTAGCTCATTTTTTGGTTGTAAGAAAATGCGGCATACTGTAATGCGTTGCCAACTTGGTAGAGCATGCAGGCAAACCTGAGAGCACACAGAGTGGAGAAGTTGAGTAAACAAGTCCCTAAGGATTTGGGAGCACACAGAGCAGAGACTTTGAAACTGAGTGAGAGGTTATTATTGTGTGCTTATGTGCAGAATTGCAAAGAATCTACTGTGCGCAGAATAAACAAAATGCACGTGCTTATAAGAAATCTCTTTTTTTGTGCTCAAAATGTCCCATTGTGTGCTCAGGATTGAGGCACAAATATGACACCATGTAATACTATCTACGCTCGGTTTGGAGCAGGAAGCCTCTACCTCTGCGTCCCACTCCATTGGTCTTCCAGTCTCCGGCGCTGAGGTGTCCGGGCCGGGATGTTCTCACCACCAGGTGCTGCATGTCCCTCCAGGTCAGGTTCATACTGCAAAGACAAAGGAGGATGAGCTGAGTACTGTACTGACTTCCCATCATGTAATAGCTGAAGGTATTAACTTTCCACATTATGCACATTATGTGAAAAGCTGACCTCGCCTGTACGATAATACAGCAGAGGAAATGTGGGGAGCTGTGGGATATGGGAAAGGTCAGGAGTCTGAGTCACCTGAAATATGATCCACCTGAGCATATATACAGGAGGACAGCCATACATTTCTGAAATATTATACTGAGGCATACAGGGGAGCCTTGAGGGATATGTCAGTCAACCATAACAACGGTATGAGCTCACATTATGGTTTTAACACCGGTGTAAAACACCACCATTAAAGGTACATCATAACCTATTGTGTTGAAAGGTCAGGGAACACAGTAAAACAGGGGATACAAGACTGCAGAGGACTGTGTCTAGACCTCTGTAATGATAGTTTCTAATGAGGTCTGGGATTGGGGGATGAGGTCACCTACCAAGCACCTTTCAATAAAAACGTTTCTTTTTTTAATATAGATTTATTAAAAGGCGCATCAGGGAAGCATTCAGAGGAAAAGCCTTTAAGACACCAATGAGGAACAAAAAACTGCTCTGTGGGTTAAGATAATCAAACCATGAATCACACTGCTTACTGACACCACAGCAGTCAGAAATAGAAACACGGAATTGCACTGTTGAGCATCACCTCCGCCGCTCTCTGCATCAGCATTCACATCTCACATCCTCTCATGTGTTATTAATGGACAAGATTCCCCCACATCCACTCAATGTCACCTCAGCCAAGAGCGAAGAGGAAAATAATAAAATAATAAAACACCAGAAAGCAAAAACACACTGCCTATTAAATGATTCCATCTCTGTGAATTCCAGTGTGGTCTCAGTCTGATAAACTAGCAGCCCTGTTATTACTGCTGCCTGTCAGCAGGGTGGTGTTAAAAGTGAGAGATAGTCTGCATGGTGCAAACTTTAGGTCTGTCAGTCAGTGCCCTTCTCTTATGATATCAGAGGTGACAGTACAGAGATAAAACTGGGATGCTGAGTATGTATACCTGTGCTGAAACTAGGGCTCTGGGAGGTAATACAGGCTTTGATTTTGACACCTGTCAGCTAAACGCTAATGTGGAAATGAAGAGAATTATGCAGAGTGCTGGACGGCTGACTGATAAGAGGACTTAACACACGGCAAGATATGACTGAAGATACCACCATAATGGAGAACACATTAGTGCGACTGACAGAATCTTGGATTCTGACACACGGAGTCCTGAGTGAACGATAATGAGATACATTCTCCAGCTCCAAATCTTCACTGCCTGGCCCTACAGGTATTCAGATGTCTGTGTGGGCTGCAGCTGCTGATTTGTCTGGCTAATTAACTGATTATCAAAAGCTTAATTTGCTGAGGAAAGGAATTTCTAGGCTGGGATTTAGGCCAACGCCAACTCCCAGACACAAGTGCATGCACATACACACACACACGCCTCCTACGAGTGTGTGGCAGAGCGTAACAAATGAAGTTCACAATAAAATTTAATTCAAAAAGTGTTTACTGTAAAAGCGAAATGTCTGCAGGCTATAAATATAGTTATGTTACAGGAGGAGGTTCGCACTTACTTGGCCTCCAGAGCCAGCGCGATGATCCCAGCAGCCAGTGGTGCCGAAGCAGACGTCCCTGTGTGAGAGTCTGTGCATTTCTGCCTCAAGTCTGTGGTCACCTTGGAGACAGGAGAGAAATGCACAGAAATACACAAGGTTAGACACAGTTAATATGACACATTGAGTTTCCCACTTCAGCATGAGTTCACAGTGAGAGAGGTTGGACAGGGGGAGGGCTGGGGACAATGGGAGCTCTGCCTGCAGCAAACGGAGGCAGCAGAAAGAAGGAAGAGGAGAGAACGAGCAGGTAGGTTTAGTCTCAGGTCTGTGGATCCATGCCAAAGGGTCGCAGCCGGGGCAGTGAATGTCAGCCAAATCAGCGAAGTTAGGTCGGGCGGAGGTGAGACAAAGTATGTTAGCACTCCGGGTACACCTCTGCTCTCTGCCAATGCCAGAAAGCTAATGAGGCCTGTCTGGGGCGCGACGGGGACACGTTGAAAATGACAAGAAGCCAGAGGGCAAGGCGAGCTGTGAAGGTCAGGGACAGATTCTTGGTTTGCAACTTTTGGCCTGACAGATTGTGGCACTAATGGCCATTATCTGTGGAAAGAAGTCTACGTGTCAAAGGAGTAAACAAAGGGAGGTGTCTGCACAGGCCAACTGTTGGATGACAGAACTGGATGAAACGACACTCAAACAGTCATATTTCATTAATTGTTTTTGGATTGCATTCACTGATTTAGCGATTAGTCATTTCTCAAGAAAAAAAGTCCAAATATTTCCTGGTTCCAGCTTCTGCAGTATGAGGATTTCTACTTTTCTCAGTAGTTCATCATTCTCACATGAATGTTTTTGGGTTTTGGACTCTGTGACTAAAATCATGGACCCAGTTCAAAAAATACCATCTGAATCAGGATGATCCTGATCTTGAAATCTCATGTTTTGCTATCCGGGATCACCTGATCCATCTTACTAAATCAACACTGAATTGAATCTCCACGACTTAGATACAACAGAATTCTGATAATCTAGTGCAATAAATGGCACTATATATCATAATGTAGGCTAAAAGCTATGTAAAGAGCAAAAGGTAAAATAACCAGTTATTTAAGGAGACAGAGAACAGCATGGAAGATGCAACTGTCAAAAAACGCTTTTGGCTGTTCAATGTAATTGATATAAAGCGTTAAATGAAAATGAAAGTAATACTCAAAGATTTTTATTTAAATAAAAGTCAAAAACTAATGCTGCGTTCATGTAATGTCGGAAGGTCGGAGTTTCCAATTTGGAAAGTCATTCTTCCAACTTTGTTGTGTTCATGTGCTTTGAGGTATAAAGTGGGAACAACGTGGAAGCTAAAAAGAAGATGGCTTGCATTTTAATGCTGAGTGTTTAAACAAAAGGGTAACAGCTGTTTCCAGTTTATTCATGACAACAAAGAGCAAAAGAGAAAGATAAGGTGAGCCATGATTTCAAAGACATATATTTCAAACCATTAAAATAGCTTAAAAATAGCTTTGCTTGACTTGTTATCAGGGTTTATGTAAGAAAAAAAAGGTGTTTCTAACTGATCCATGTCACTCTACATGTGCAGCAGTTCACAATAATACCATATTACACTTAACATGTGATCAAAAATTGATATTTAATACGTGAATTAATAGTTTCTTACCATTTTACTTTGATATTTATATTTTGCTTCTCACCACGTCTTCTGAATCTTTATTCTTGATTTTCTGCTGCACATCTTTTAAGAAGCACTTTGAGCTGTATCCCTTGTATGAAAAGTGCTCTATAAATAAAGTTTATTATTAATATTATTGACTTTTGTCCGCCACGTTTATGCATTCGTGATGCTGGCAACTCGTGTTATAAATGAGTTATTTTTCTGACATGAGAGGCCATTAATGTGAGTTTTCCTAGTGGGAAAGTCATTTTGATTATTCCAACATCACTGAATGAGGGAACAGAATGGTGCCCCCCTGCTTTTGCAGTATTACTGAATGTCTATGATGACATTCACACACACACACACACACACACACACACACACACACAGACACAGACACACAGACACACAGACAGACAGACAGACAGACAGACAGACACACACACACACACACACACACACACACAGACAGACAGACAGACAGACAGACACACACACACACACACACACACACACACACACAGACACACAGACACACTCACACACAGAAGCATACATATATGATGTCATAACCCTTTCATCTCACTAGCTGCAGGGCTCATAAACCCAGCTGATATAAATAAATTCACCAGCCTGTTTTAAAGCCTTAGTCTGCCAACATACACGCTACAATTACTACTTTTCATCATAAGTGCCGTCTGTCATGATCCTGGGTTTTATTAATGTTCTGTTGTCTTTTGGACTTAGAGTTTTCTGTTTGTGTTTTTCCTTGTTTCATGTTTTCATCATGGTGAGTCTGTTTTCTGATTTGTTTTGTAGGTTATCTCCTCATGGGCCACCTCCTGTATTACTTGCTGTCTTTGTCCGTTATCTCCAAGCCAGCTAAACACCTGCCCTGCATCAGCCCTGTTAGTCCTTCCTTGTTCCTCAGTTTCTCTCAGCCAATCAGCTCCCTGCCTGTTATTCTCCCTCATCACCTTGTTTTCCTCACCTGAGCCTCTCTGCCTCTTTTCTCCACCTGCACTTCATCCCCTCGTCAGTCTACTTTAAATTTAAATTCTGGCTTTAATTTCAGTCTTTGTTAGATCCTTGATTAGTTTGTGTGATTTTCAGTTGTCGTTGGAATAAGGAACAATCTTTTTGAGTTCCTGTTGCCTGCCGTCTCCTTTTAGGTCCACCTGCTCCGTATTACATGACACCGCCAAAGGAACGAAACAGAGGCTTTCAAGATGTTTACTTTCAATATGTTGGTTGATACTGACAGCAATTTGGGGCTATATTATAACGATGAAATCCTTTCATCTACATTTTTTACTTTACTGTACTAAAAGGCTTATCACATGGCCTAATGTATACTTTTTGTACTTTCTTACTGTAACACTTAAATAAATCAAGTGCCAAATGTAAATATATGTATATGTCCAAGTTTTGTTATGTTTTGTTCCTGAAATACACCTTTTACTGAGATTTTTTGGATCAATGGTATCCCAATCATACTAAAAACCTTTGAACAACACGTACTGAAGGTTCGATCCAGATCAAAACCAAGACTGGACTTCAGGATAAAATCCATTTCAGGATCCTTTTTTTGTTTGGAAACATCAATTTTCAATATCTAATAGCTGGAATCCAATAAGATTACCTCTGACCAACTGGGCCCTAGGAATGTGAGATGGGCTTTTTTGATTTATTTATTTTTACTATATTCTGACATTTTATACGACATATAGACAAACCATATTGAAAATAATAGTTAGTTGCAACCCTCCACTGATTATGTTTTTACTTCTACCAAAAAGTTCCAAACCATTTACAACTTATTTTCTAAATACCAAGTAACATTCCCAGTGCCCCAAGAGATGTCAGGAGACCAAACGTGTTCACTAAATGAGCTACTATCAAGTCCACGCTGGATTTGTTCAAAAGCCTGGTCCTGCTTGTGATTTGACATTCTAGACACAAAAATACCAAACACAAAAATCCAACAAAGCGAACATAAATCCTTGTTTTGGATAAACGACAGCTGTATGAACTCACTGGCACAACAAATGACAGTTTCTGACTGCTAAAGCAACAATAAAACAGCTGCTGTAAATTTTAAAATGACTTCAATTTCATCTATTTGATGAGTTGTGTTTGCCCGCCTGCAGCATGCCTCTGGTGTATTTTGGAGGGAATGGTAGATTTATGGCTGTTTTGTGATTCGATGTCCCTGGGGCGAGTCTTTCTTCAGCTGACAAGCAGCTTGAAGGAAGCATGTGGCATCTCTCAGTGTTTGTCAGCTTTGCTCACTGTATGTTACACATCAGTCATTCTCATTTTGACAGTTTGATGCCTTGGTTTGATATGCGTGAGACGAGATTAATGTGCATGTACACTCCAAAGGGGCTCACCGTGGTTGCATCAACTTTTGGCTGACTGAAAAGGCCAAAGCAAAGTATGTGTATTTTTATTTTTGCAATGCTGACATTTGCAGCGTGCTAGAGATTCAAAGTAAAAAAAACAATCCTACACAAGATCTAAGATGTTCAAAGTGTGAGTGTGTGTGTGTATGTACACTCACTATTTGTTTCTCCCCCGGGTTCCCGGAGCTGAAGGTGGTAGCGAGGGTGGAAGAGCAGGGCTCGCTGTACCACGGCACGTTGCCGGACTGCGTGGTGCTGCTGATGGAAAGGGTGTAAATGCTGTTGGTGTATCCGTCACAGTTGCAGCTGTCCTGCTCTCGGCCACCATTACCCGAGGCCCACACAAAAATGGAGCCTTGTCCGCCACGTCCCTGTAATATAGAAACACACATAAAGACACACACAGACTAGCTTTAGAAAGCCTAACAAGAGCTAGTTGAATTGTGAAAAATTGACTTCGACAAAGACGTTTGTCTCACTGCTTAAACGCCTTGTCACTTATGTGCTTTCGTTCAGAGGCAGTGAACCGCTGTAGGCACAACTCTTATTAATACATCATAATGTCAGGCGACTTATTGCGGCAGAACATCAGATAACAAACAGAAGAAATGTAATTACAAAATCTACTCAAGCTGAATATAATTTAAGGGCATGATAAATGACAACATGATATCTGGCAATGAGACTGCACGCTCCGAAAAGAAACGTGCCTTATGAGACGTACATTTAGTCCAGTCGGGCTCCGACTTGCCAATGGTAAGTTTGAAACATCTCAGTAACAAAGGGTGTCGTTTGTCAACTCAGGAACATTGCAAAGATTAGATTGCTGCTTTTGTTCCAAGACACACAAATCCTTTTTTATGCATTTGTCTCCAGCTGATTAGATTACTGCAACTCTTTAATCGCTGAAATGCCCCCAGAAATCAATGCACCGCCTTCAGCTTGTACAACTTACAGCTGCCAGAGTGTTCACAAGTTGTAGGAAATGTTTGCACTTTTTTTTTGTTTTTGGCTTCCTTACACTTGTTACCTATGACCTTTAAAATTGATTTTTAAGTTTAAATGCAGATTTTTAAGGCACTGGTTGGCCTGTATCCTTCCTACACTGTTGACCTTTTTTTTCTGTCAGTAAGTATGTAATAGATGCCTGAAGTCTGCACACCAGTGGTTGTCCCCGGGGCCACACTGGAGACAGAGGCAAAGGGCAAAAGGGCATCTGCAGTCAGAGCTCTGAAGCTCTAAAATAGCCTCAGGGTGGAGAACAACCTCAGTGTCCCTTTTTTTAAAGCCATACAGACACATTTTTAACATTGGCTTTTAATTAGATTTACTTTAGCTGTCATGTTTAATTAAGCCTTTGTTCTTCTTCTAAACAATGTATTTAGCAAGTACTTTCTTCTCATTGTTAGACCTTATTATCTCCCAGCCTTTGATTCGCTCTTCTGTGAAGTGCTTTTAAAGTGTTTTTTCTTTTTCTTGAAAAGCGCAGAATAAATAAAGGTATTATTATCATCACAATATACTGACAAACACGCATTTATATTCAGCGTTAATCACACCCTGTCATTCAAAAGTTAATTAAACAATTAAAGTGAAATCTTCCATCTAAGTGTGAGAGCAGCAACCAAGAAACTGTGACATTCAGCATAAAACCGAAAGATTAAAACCTTTTCTTTGTCCACATACAGTTTGAAACAAGACTGAAAACAAAATATTCTTTTTTGGGAACAAAACAATGAACCAAAAAATGCATATGGTGAAGAAACAGATCAGAGAAAGTGGAGGGACCTTTATTAAATCCCACATATAGAGCGCAGGAATAATGAGACAGTTGATGGCAAGAAAGACATTAATAAGGTGAGAGAAAAAAAGCCGTATAACATTTCTTCCTCTCCCCCTCTTGGTCACCTGCAGATACACAAAACTATTCAAAAAGTAACATGAAAAAACAAGCGTTTGATGGAAAAAGCTGCAGGAATGTTTCGCTACTCCGGTCGTTAAAGATCACAATTGTCTGTTGTGCTTCAGTCTGGCCTGGCTGCTAAAAAAAATAAAAGTCCTGTCACATAATCAGTTCCACTATTTTGTCTTCACAGTCCCGACAAATATAAAGATACAGGAATCTTTGCCTCCTTATCGCTGTTGTAGCAACACTGTTTTCTCTGGCTCTGTTAATCACATTTGAAGCGTGTAAGTGTACAAAGGGACCTCAATTTCACCTGAACACAGTCTTCAAATGAGCTTAACTTTTTTTTAAAATAGGATTATCCTTTTAGTTTTCTTAATGGATTCCTACATCTCCATCACAAATTACCACAAATTTGGGGCAAATTTTCTTTCTACTGTTGGCTGTCTGAATCGTACCGAATCAAGAGTCTTGGCGCTCGAGCTAATACTAAACCTTCCATCCCAATTTTTATGACCCAACGTTGCCTTTGCTGCAGGTTACAGAGGCCAGACGATAACACTTCACTGCCAGGGGTTATCTCACTGCCAACAGAACACACGCTGAACCAGAAAGGTCCTGTTGTGCTGCTGTCAGGCAATTTCTCCTCACTAACACACCGTGATATGTGGAGCATTTCATATTTTGGGAAGTGGCATATGAATCATTCTTTTCCTGCAGAAAATTTGCAGTTTCGTTCATTTACACGCCAATTACTGCGGTCTTTGAATCCAACTATTGTTCTGTATCAGTGACTGCTGCTCCGATTCTTTTCCCTCCCATCTCACATTTATCATTTAGCTGCCCTGCTAATGCCTTTTGATGCTGCATGCTGACACATGAGAAATGATGACATTAGCCAAAGATAATATGTCATACACTTTAATGTCTAACTCTATCCAACCCGAAAAGACGAGTCAGAGGGCAATTACCAAACTCACCTTGAGTTTGTCCTTTCCTACGGTACATCACAGAGAGATATCCTCCACAGATATTGCTTCATATGTAGTTTAAAAGGAATAGTTCAATATGTTATGAAATGTGCTTACAGCATTTGCTTCTTTGCCGAGGGCTAGATGAAAAGATCAAAACCCCTCTCGTGTCTCTACGGTAAATATGAGCCAGCAACTGCTTAAGTTAGATTAACATAAAGACTGGAAACAGGGGGAAACAATTAACTTGCATGTCCAAAATCTACCTACCAACACCTCTGAAGCTCCATAATTAACACATTAGAGCTTGTTTGCTTAATCTGTACATAAAGTGAATTGTAAAAATGAAAAATTGCCATTTTAGCGTTTTTGAGTCAGACTATTTCTTGCCTGGGTCTGGCTACCATTAGGGAGCTCCTGACATTGTATCTCAGTGCCTTCAAATCACTGTGTTTCCTCCAACCCTAACCTGAGCTCAATAATATCCCTAACTCCTAACTACAGCTGATATGATATCACTTTTCACTGCAAGATTATCATGGCCAAAAGAGTCCACAATAATAATGCTATCAGTCAAATTCATCTTTAACGTTGTTTCATTTGTGTTTTGTCTCTTTCTTGGCAAATGAAATTGCACTCAAAATATGAGTGTGCAAAGGTAGAGAGAGGGCCTTTAACCACAACTGTGCAAAATCTTACAAAAAGAGCAAAAACACTTAATGGATATGAGTGAAAAATTTGAAAAAGTGAAAAGACAATGCCCGAATGGAAAGAAACAGAAAAGATTGAAGAAGTGCTGACATGATATTAACAATAATTGAGGAAATCCAGTCATAAAAAGGACCCTTGTGGTTTTTTTTAAAGAAATACAAGTCAGAACTGATCATGATCAGTGACTTCTCGCTGCTCTTGCTTGTTTACTTTCCCTCACTTCATATTTTTCTGCTGTTCATCCGCACCCCACCTGCAGTGGCTCTATGCCTCCTCGGGGAGGGCCGTGCCACACTTTGAGAGCCACGGCCTTGACCCCAAACAGTTATCTTTGTGAGGCCTAACCATAATAAATCTTGTGCTCTAACCCCAACTGTGGAGGGCAATAGTCTGGGCAATACTGTTGGAATAAGAAACTGACTTATGCACTAGAATGGCAAATTTGGTTTTCGTATGGATAAGACAAGTGAGATACTGTATAACATGTAAATTAATGAGCTTTAGAGGTACTGATACACAGATGTGGTTACACTTGGACAAAGCCAGGCAAAATGTTTCACCCTGTTTTCAGTCTAAGCTAAGGAAATCATCTGCTGGCTTCAGCACATGGATGGATTACTGAAAGGACCTAACGGGCACAGGCCCAGGGGCCCAAAGTGTCAGGGGAACCCCTGGCCTTTACCTGCAAAATGTGAAATTTTAAATGAACACATACTGATCAGGAAGAGAGTTAAAATGACCACAAAAAGATGCATAATGACTAAAAGGAGATGCAAAACCACCATAAAATCTGTGTCTTGCTGCCAATGTTTATATTGCCTTCTTGGCCAGGTCGCTCTTGAAAAAGAGATTTTTATATATATATATATATATATATATATATATATATATATATATATCCTGTACTTGTAGAAAAATAGATTAGAGGATCAGTGCCACTCATCACAATACCACTCTGGAACAGCGTATATTCCAAAAGTACAAACCTATTGTCAAACCTTTGTATGATGATGTGAGTTTGATGGTGATGCTAGAAGCAAGAAACAAGGAAGATATTAGTAGATTAAAAGTCCAAGCGTATGCTCTGACTGACCTTGGTGATTCCCTGGAGGAAAGCCTCCTTCGCCAGCTTGGCAGGGCCGTCCAGTGACTTGCCATCGTCCTCTGGGCCCCAGCTGGCACTATAAATGTGGATGTGCTGCGGGTTGAGGCTCAGAGAATGGGCCTCCACCACGTCTGTCACCTCCCCATCCAACATACGAACCCCTGAGAAACGAACAGGCGATGCAGTGCAGATTAGGCTACCAAACTAGAGACGTGAGAAGTGGTGGGGAAAGAGTGACAGAATGACAGACGATGAAGAGAAAGTGAGCATAAGAATTTTAGCTTCAGATGGGTGGGGAAGTGTCAAAACCTGAGGAAAAACAGCATGAAATGACAAGAAGAGAAAACTTGTCATAAAAAGACTGAAAGAAATCGGTCGTACCGAAAATTCCCATTTTATCTTCTGCCAGAAAACAAAACAAAACAAAAAACAGAAAACAGGAGAAACAAAAGACTTCACAGGGCTCCAGTTTTAATGAGTAAGCATACAAAGCTTCACCCACAGACGCTGCTCCAATGGTTATTACATTATTTTACCGTCACATAAACAAATACCCAGCTGGTTGTTAAACCAAGAAAGGCCGCCTCCTGACCCTCACCAAACACAAAGAAAGGACAAGTAGACAAACCTAACAGACTGCAGGAGCCAGAGATATGCACATCCGCACGGATATAAATGAGCTGTGAGTTTACAGAGCCTGGTGTGTCCACAGGGTAGCACTGAATGTCACCTTTCATCATACCTGAACGCAACCCTGTCTGAGCCTTTGAAGTGAGCAGCCTCAGATCACTACTTGCAACATTAATGGCTGTAGAGAGGCGTAAAAATGAACCAACCTCAAATAAGGTCCATTACTGGGAGAGGAAGTCCCAGACCTCAAAAGCCACAGTGCGACTGACGACGTCCACATTAAGACTTAAATAATCCATTCTCAACAACCTGCATGGCCCTGATGGCACAAGCACACGCCAGAAGGGATGCAGCCAAAGCTGTAATTACTCTGTTGGCGTGGGGATTCAGCATTACACAAGTTTGAATACTGAGTAGCTGGGAAAAAACAAAATACGCTTAACTGGGCTAAACATGCAACATAAAGAACAATGTTTGCTAGGTTGATCATTATGCACGGGTTGTATTGCAGCGGTAATGATAATCACTGCCGTAACAATTCTCATCAACTTCCTGCAGCTCAACGCTTCCTTATTAAGACACTGCTGTGCAACTCCAGCAAGTTAGAGGTAGCAGGTAGGAAAGCTATGAGCTTGTGCACTCGCGCATATATATAACAGGGAACATACTCATCGTTACACAGTCACCAACAGGGAACGGCAAAACTAACAGGGGACATTTTTTAAGTCCCCACTTGGACATGCTCTAAATCATCATAAAATCATGTGTTATGGCCTCTGGTGAAATTTTTCAGATTTTGCCAAGAGGGGACCAAAAGTGTGTGGTGTTTATATCCATATTCAGAGCTCTCCTCCTGGTTGGAGCTGGTATTTGAACGACCCATTCACACCGTAAGCTTTTAACACTCACTCTCCCAGCAGCCTTTCAGACTGCAGATGGGCCGTTAAACAGGCTTTAGTAATGTTAATGTGGGTGACATGAAGGCCACAGAATGTAATGTATCAAATATGATACAAATAGCATGATAGGGTTAATAAAGACACCAGTCTCCTGAAACGTGATTTGTTATTAGTCTTTGCATTAAAATTCAAGGCTTGGCTTTAGGTGATTTCATAAGTTTTAAGCTCTATACTGTAATAAGATAAAGGGCTACCCAGAAGGCCGGAGAGAAATCAGTATTTTAGAGCCTTAAAAAAAGCAAGAAAACTATAATCCAAGCAGAATAAACCTTTACATAAAATGATCAGCAGTAAGATTTTTTCTTTTTCGGTTTAATTATGTAAAATTATGTAACATCAGACCTTGACTAGACCTTTAAAGTTGTTCAGTCCCTGACGATACTGACCTGACCAGTTTTCACGTGCACTGAATGTCAATCAGTTTTTCAATATATAATATACACTCTCAGTCTGTACTCATAGAAATGTAATTTGTTTGTGGGTGCACATTATAGAAAACATGTCCAAACATGGGATAATGTAACATGAGTCCACTGTTGGCTGGTACATAATGACAATTAGTTCCCTCTTGGATAGCATGGAGTGGCGTTCACACTCCACCATGTAAAGAATAAATAAAATGAGATAGATAAGACTTACACAAAAAGAATCTCACCTAAATAATTCAAAATGATTCCTCAACTATGATTACAATGACTGTGATTATTATAATTATAACTAATATTTTATAACAAACTATAAAGGCTCAGTTTTAGTGGATGGCTTAACCATCTAGCTTGACACTGTTTTACAATACGGCTTCCCCAGAGGGCAAGGAAATATTTTAAAATCTAAAGAAAGGAGAAATAACAATAACAATAACAATAATAATAATAATAATAATAATAATAATAATGGTAGGAAGAAAATGTGGAGAGAAAATACCAGCAAGATCTTTACTAATTTTAATGAATTGCTTAAATTAGTTTATTATCAGAATTTAACTTAACCTTGAGATTAGCTCAATCCTCCAAAACTCCCCTTGAGTTTTTAGATGCACTAGAAGCACTAGATTTCTGTCAATCTTACAATGTACATATGTTTTGTTTCTCTATAATCACAGGAATGCATTTTATTTGCTGATCTACTCTACAGGCAAAAGAGGTCCACACTTGTGTAGTATAAAGCAACAGGGGTCCACAGTTGGCTGGTACATAATGACACAAGTTACTTGTAAATATATCTAAACTAAATCATGTAATTTTTTTGCTTCTAAAAGGATCTGTAAGTATGTATTTTTGTAACTGAATATAAAGGCTCAGCCGTTGTGGATGTCTTACCATTTTATAGCTTGACACTGTGTTTAAAAAGGGGCTACCCAGTCCATTCTCATTGTTAACTTTTCAAATACATTCCCTCTGTCAGTGCTTTTGGCATACCTGCATCAATCTGGATCATGGCAGGATGATGTGAGATGAGAACATAGCGGACAGAGCCAAGCGGCATTGTTATTATCGTCAGTAGAACAGCCAGACAGCACGAGGCACATCTGCATACATCTTTTGTGGCTAGCATCACTTGGGAATATAGGTGGACGAACTCAAAACTTTCAGTTAACAAGTTCTAAAAGCAAAAAAAATGCCATGCAAGTTTTTAGGTTTTATTTTGAGGATTTAAAGTTTTTTTCTATTGGGAAAGAATATTAAAACAAAATGTTATTTTTTTTTTTAAAAAAAGGAATAAAGTTTCATCATCATTGAATGATGCCTTTTCAGAGCCAATATTTGCATAAAATGAAGCAAATAATTTAAAAATAGCTTTGCTGGTCCAAAGTCTTCCTTTGTAAAACATCAAAGCCACTCAGAAATACTTAGAGGGCAACTGAGGAACTGAGTGGATTAGTTATTGGGCAGACATACAGTGAAAATCAGATTTTAACCAGTTTAAATAGTTAAGAATTCTGTATAGTTGCAGTGATTTGACAAAATTGCAGGGTCTCCCAAATTCACAGGAATCAACTGAATTTGGCATTTATTGTTATGGTTGAAATCCAATGTATGTGTGCCCATCTATAGGAATCCATTTTATTTGTCGCTCCACATTACAGAAAAGAGGTCCACACTTGAGTTGTATAAAGTGACATGAGTCCACTGTTGGCTGGTATATAATGACACAAGTTCCATCTTAGATATATAGTATAGAGTGACATTCCCATTTCAACATGGATAAATGACAAAGAATAGGAAAAAAAGAAGTTAGATGCATTATTGTTCAAAGAAAATAATCTTACAAAAATGTAATAATAAAATTATTTATTTTTTAGGAAATTGGAGATAGAAATATCATTTTAGTTTTTTCAGTACATTGCTTTTTTGAATCGTGCAACCTGAATAAGTTTTGAGTTGCTGTTTAAGAGTGTGCTCCTTTTACCTTGTGTTGAAAACACATTGACAACCCATCATGATATAAATGACTAGAGCAATCTTTAATGGTATTTATAATATGGGAGGTTTTGTGAGCAATCAGTTTGTCTCAGTTACAGGGATAAGTCAGTTAGAGGAATGATTAACCTCTGAAACCCTCTGTTCAACTGCTGAGATGAACTATTTCAAATCCTATAGGTTTTTGGCTGTACTTTTGGCTGTACTTTAACTTTAAATGCTAAAGGAAAGTCAGTCCACACTTTAATCCCCTCTTGGCCTTTACTAAATGACACTTATTGTTTTGTTTTGTTTTGTTTTGGTTTATATTTTCTCCAATGTTTTAAATTAATCTTAAATCTGCATTAGACAGACAAAATTGTATATACACATTACTAGATCTCAAGAAAACCAAAACAACTACAACTACTAAAACAACTAAAGAAATATAAAACAGCCAACAATACAAAAACTGCAGAACTAGGATCAAAATAGGATTCACTTTCAAGTAAAATAAAAAAATAACGCTGAGAGATTTGGATTGGATTGTCTGCTGTCACGACCTTTAAAGTCTTCTGTTGTAGGAGAGGAACTGAGAGTTTTTAAATGGGTGTACTGGCATGCAAAATTACCAGCACATTAATGGATTGTGTCTTTAACAGAGGCTGACTACTCATTTTGTATTGGATTAAATGATTTGCCATCTCTCTGTGTGCATGCTGCAGTGACCAGAGGGACTTATTATTATTCAACACAGTTTTGGTTTATATGAAGAATTTCAAATTCCTTAAAGGGTTTTTAGTTTATGATGTAAGCATTAAACTATACTCCACATTGACTGAGTGGAGTGTCCAGCACCCATGTGCCTTTAAGGTTGCCTCTGAGAAATGAGTGACTTGGAGAGGGTGAGGGGTCAGCGTGGTGCAGCTCTGTGCCAGGCCTTGATTCTCTGCAGTGTGAGGGGTTGGTTTCTTTGTTGTTGACGATGGTCAATAGGCCATTCCACATTAAGCTTCAGAGATGCTAATTTATATTAGCTAGAATGTTACATCCAACTCTGACTGCCTGAGACATGGGTCTGTCCCCTGTCCTAGGTTAAGCAAGTGGCACACAGTGCTTATTTTAGCTAATTTACAACATCTCTGGATTATTAGGAAGAACATCCTAAAAGTTTACAGATTGGGCATATAATTCTCCACTCAAATTCCCACTAGCTTGAATACCGATACAAAAGTTGTACTTTTTTTTACTGGATAGTTAAATATTTGAACATATTTAATCACCTAATAATTACATGAATTTCATGGCAAACCATTGTGATGTTACATAGTTTATTGTGCAAGTTAACATTTAATTGTTCTAATCATAATAAAAGGTTTGGTTTCAACTATAGGAGTAAAACAAAACTAAAGAGTAAGAGTGATCGTCTGATCATCATGTTAAACATATTCAGGAAACAGAAATAAAATGTCAGAATGCAACATTGAGCCAAAGAAAAAACATGGTGGATTATTGTAGTTTTGTAACATAGGTTTTGTTATTGATCTGTAATGTTGAATTTATGTAGTCCATTTTCACCTCCTGAACCCTTTTCATTTGAGCTGCAGTGATATAAATTTAAAAGGTTTGGTCATAAATCAGTTTGAACTTATATATGAAAATAAATAGTTTTCTAACCTATAAAAACATTTAATCAAACGTAGTATGCATGCTTAACACAAGCTGAGAAACAAAGCATTTTTAAGTGACTGTAAGATTTAAAACAGCAAATGCAACTTAAAAATGGCCTCCCAAATAATATGTCAAGATCCCACTACATGGTATTTTTTAACAGTTTAACAATATACCATCAGTAGTGTATCAGTGTATCAGCGTACCATCAGTAGTTGCAATTTATTTATTAGTTATCAAGTAGTATTGACAAAAGTATAATTAACAGTCAGTTAACAGCCAGCTTAGGAAAGATGACACTGACATGTAAAATTACCAGCACATTTATGGAGTAATGCATCCCTAAAGGAGGTTAAATATTCATTTGTTTTGTGAAAAATTGTTGTTCATCTCTAAGATGTTAAACATTTGATTCAGTGGTGCTCTGCATTATTAAGTAAGCAATCACATGGTGTTATAGATATATTGTTAGATTTATGAGCCTTCAGTTGATGAAGCTGACAAAAATGTAATTTCCTCTACACTGAAGAGGTGGAGTGACCAGCACCCATATGATTCTCAGATCCTAACTTTGAATGTTGAACAGTGGAGACTGCTGCCACTGAGAAGTGAGTGACCTGCAGTGAGTGAGGGTTTGACTCTGTGCAAGTCAGTCTGTGAAATCTGTCAGGCCTTGATTCCCTGCAGTGCGGGGATGGTTTCTTCTAGCTGACGATGGTCGTTAGCACATGACACATTGAGCTAAGGGTTGCTAACTTCTCATATCCAAGATGTTATCTGATTTAGACTGACACGTGGCTTATTCCCCATCCTGGGTTTTAACAAGTAGCACACACTGCTTATCTTGGTTAGTACAACATCCCTGGATTATTGGGAAGAATACACCCTGAAATTGTATACGGAGTAGCATACAATTCTCCACTTTAATTCCCATTTTAAATACTGTTTTTTTTTTTCAAAACTTGTACTATTATGGATATTTAAGTAGTTGAACATATTCAGTTACCTAATGATTACATCTGTTATTTCATGACATACCATTTTGATGTTGCACAGGTTATTGCCTCAAGTTTACATTTCATTATTCTAATTATAATAAAGGTTCTGTTTTTAACTAAAGAGGTAAACAATGCTACAGAATTAGATACTCTGTAAAGCATCTACAAACATTATTTAGATAGTTAAAATGTTGTCAATGGTTATTGATTGTATGGAGTAAAACTAATTTGGCCCTTTTAAATGTTTTATAGGTGAGCTACATAAAAGAGTACATGTTTGTGTCCTGATTGTGTGATTATCATTTTAAACACATATATGAACAGAAAGTCAATGTTGACATGCAACTTTGAGCCAAAGATAAATGTAGTGGAGTTATTGTTGTAACCTATTAAAATTTAATGAAGGGCAAAGCGATGTATGTATACTTTTACAAAGTGCTTAGAAAGACATTATTTATTAAGTGACTCAAAAGATTTAAATAGCAACTGCACAACTTTATAATGGTCTTCCAAATAGTATTTCAAGATCTGCTACATGGTATTTGTTAACAGTTTAACAGTTTATTACCATTAGCAGTATTATAAAACCATCAAACAATGTTTATAAACAGTTTTCAAACCAACTATTAATAGTTAACAAAGTGTTATAAATATTTGGTCTATCTATCCAAGAGATATTTATATTGTATAATTTACTTTTTTTTTTTTTTTACAAAGGTTTACAAATTAGTTGGAAACCATTAATACTTAGTTTATGTATTTATACAAGACTGTATAAGTCTTGGTATTTGACTAATAAAATAACAATCTATATAACATTACTTATAATGGGTAAAGTTAATTAGTTATCATTTCTTCATTGGTTATCAAGGAGTATTGACAAAGTATAATTAACAGTCAGTTAACAAATTATTAATGATGTCTATAATACAGTATTGCCAGCTTCAGAAAGATGATACCGACACGTAAAATTACCACATTTATGGAGTAAGATGCATCCCTAAAAGAGGCAGTATTCATATGTGTGAAAAAAATGTTATTCATCTCTGTATGATCTATGTACATTTGATTCAGTGGCTTTGTGCATTCTTTAGAAAGCAATCTGTCTTTATTACATTCTACACACAGTTTTATAGATATATTTTTTATTTACTTGGCCTTCAGTTGATGAAGTGGACAAAAATATGTAATTTCTTCTACACTGAAGAGGTGGAGTGACCAGCACCCATATGATTCTCAGATCCTAACTTTGAGTGTTGAACAGTGGAGACTGCTGCCACTGAGAAGTGAGTGACCTGCAGTGGGTGAGGGGTTTGATTCTCTGCAAGTCAGCCTGTGAAAATCTGTCAGGCCTTGATTCCCTGCAGTGCGGGGGATGGTTTCTTCTAGCTGACGATGGTCGTTATGGTCGTGAGGACATTACACATTGGGCTTCAGGGTTGCTTACTTCTCATATCCTAGATGTTGTATCTGACTGAAACATGGCTTTTTCCTCTTTCCTGTGTTAAACAAGTGGATGTTGGGTAAGATAATGTTAAACTGTAAAGAGTAGAAATACAAGCAGAATTCCACATTTGTCGTCAATTGCACAATTGACTACAAGCTATTCAATAAAAGGAGTTAAAGCATTGAAGAAACATCTGCTGAGAGTGACATAATAACCACATGTATGTAATATCACTGAAATAATTGAAAGGTAATTATTTATTAAGTGGCCCTCTAAAGCAGTAGGGCATCTTGGCTCAGTGGCTCTGTTTGTCTGAATTTTTAACGCAATGGCCATCAGAAACACATTAACATTAGTTAAACTTTAAGTGCTAAAGAGTTGTTTCAGTTGACAACACTGGAATGTAAAGACCTGTAAAGCTGAGTGTCAATGTAAACTTATTTTAGCAATCTCACATGCCTTCATGCACACTCTCTGTGCGCAGTGACAATGCTGCATACCAGCCCCTGTGTTGCCAACTAATTTACAACTCTGTATGTGTTACCAACTATAGTTATCAAAAACAACCAAAAAATAGATATAACAATAATAAAAACTTAGTTCTGGGTTGCACAAACCTCTTTGAATGGGGTCAACAGAAGATAACTAGTGAAGGCCCATTCAAAGATGTGTATCCTGCTGTGATGATTTTGAGATGAGGTGTTGGTGGCTCATCACCATTTCAATGCCCATCAAAAACACTAACATACCAGTTAAACTTTAAGTGCTAAAGAAAGGTTTTAGTTCACAATACTGGAATTTAAAGTCCTGTAAAGCTGAGTGTCATTGTGAACTTATCATTATTATTATATTATTTATTATGTGCCTTTCACTTCATGCACACTCTTTGTGCACTGTGACAATACTGCATGCCAGTGTGTGTAGTAGTATATGTTATAGACTGTAGTTTAAAAACAAACATCTTTGAATGGGTCTAGATTAGATAATGCTAAAATACACTTACAAACACAAATTGTTTCATCCATCACTAAAAACTATTCATTTTGAACACAATGGAACACATTTGCAAAACAAGATATTTGGTGTTCAAATCCATTACCTATCATAATAGCATGAAAAGATTCAGAGAACCTTGAGAAATACATAAAAGAGACAAGGCTAAAAACCAAAATGAATGGCCATGACCTTTGACCCATAAAGCTGCACTGCATTAAATACCAACATGACTGAAGGATATCACAAAATGAGCTCGGGGACACTAAAAACCACTGACAGTGGACACAGTTTATCACTGTATCTATAAATGCAAATTAAGACTTAACTATGCAAAGTGAAAGCCAGATATCAACAAAATCCAGAAACACTGCCAACTTCCCCGGACCTGAGCTCATCTGTCACATCACAGTGAATATTAAGACAAGTTATAATTGTGTTCACATTATAGCCTTTATTTTAAAAAAGCTACAATAGCAACATTTCTGGTGCCAATTTACTAAACAATGAGAAGCTTTACTGAATAGATACATTTTGTATTAGATATTTTCTCTTTACAAAATGCACCTTTCTATTTCTTTTTCATTAATCTATGGTGGAGTGTGAATATCACTCTGTCCTATCCAAAGGAACTTGTGTCATTATGTACCAGCCAACTTGGGACCACCGTCGGCTTTATTCTATATGTGTGGCCCTTTTTCTGTAATGTTGATCAACAAAGAAAATGCATTCTTATGCATATAAATTGAAAGCTCTATTATACATTGTAAAAGAGATCCTGTGCTTGTAATAACTCTTAATGGGAATTTCCAGTAAAAGTCTGATAATAAATCTATTTTATGATTAATCAGCAAATACTGTTGCTGACCTTTATATCGTTTTGGTCCTTTCTGAAACCTTCATTGTAAAGGTGAACATCTAAAGTAGGAATTCCAGTATGTTTTTTTCCATGGCCAAGGGATCAGCCAGTATGTGTGATATCTCTGATCTAGACACTAGAGAAAGAAGTCTCAGACTTGCAATGTCATGAAGTAAAAGTCTGGAGCTGCTCCTTCTGCTCATCGAGAGCCCTAATTTTGGGGACCAACAGAATGTTTGTTATCCCTTAAACCCAAATGAACTTTATTATATTGGTGTTGTCAGTTCTGTAACAGAAAATGTTCCCATATACTTATAACATTGTTCTGGCTGTTCTCAGTGTCATCTAGAAAATCTTTCACAATTTCATATCAATGGAGCAACTCTACACTTTATATCACATGACATCACAAGCACTCCAGTTTTGGATATGGGGAAGAGTTGCCCATGTTTACTAATGTTTTTAGACTGCCTTAGATCATAGAAATAATATGTATGTATTTTAGAAATGGGCATAATTTCCCATTAATACAGTATCAAGCCATAAAAAGGTTAAGCCAGCCACTAAAGTTGAGCCTTTATATTCTGTTACACAAACATACTAACAAATCATATTTGAAGAAGAAATGTAACATTATTCAGATGAGATTTTTTTCACAAGTATTATTAAATATGTTTGTATGTGCTTTACATGGTTGAGTGTGAGCGTCACTCCGTGCTATCTAAGAAGGAACTTGTGACATTATGTACCAGCCAACAGTGGACTCATGTCATTATATCCTACTCAAGGGTGGACCTTCTTCTGTAATGTGCACCAACAAACAAGTTGCATTTCTTTAAGTACAGACTGAGAACACAAGTATATTGAAAACTTGATTGACATTCACTACTTGTGAAAACTGGTCAGGTAAGTATTTTGGAAATTGAACAATTTTAAAGGTCAAGTCAAAGTTTGATGTTACATAATTTTAATTTAAAACTCCTTTTAGTTTTTCTTACAAAAGGAAATGGAGTGGACATTTTTTTTCTTTTAGAGTGCAAAGTTCAAAGAGTACAAACAGAAGTCGACTTATGAAGGCCCATTCATAGATGTGTATCCTGTTGTGATGGTTTTGAGATGAGTTGTTGGTGGCTCATCACCATTTCAATGCCCATCAAAAACACTAACATACCAGTTAAACTTTAAGTGCTAAAGAAAAGTTTCAGTTTACAATACTGGAATGTAAAGTCCTGTAAAGCTGAGTGTCATTGTGAACTTATCGTAACATTTATTATGTGCCTTTCACTTCACGACTCTCTGTGCACTGTGACAATGCTGCATGCCAGTGTGTGTAGTATATGTGTTACAGACTGTAGTCATTAAAAAAACAAACATCTTTGAATGGGGTCTAGATTAGATAATGCTAAAATACACTAACAAACACAGGTGTTTCATCCATCACTGAAAACTATTGTGAACACAAAGGAATACATTACAAAACAAGATATTTGCTGTTCAAATCCATTAACTATCTGCCATAATAGCATGAAAAGATTTAGAGAACCTTGAGAAATCTCTGCATAAAAGGGACAAGGCTAAAACCAAAAATGAATGGCCATGACCTTTGACCCATAAAAGCTGCACTGCATTAAATACCAACATGATATCACAAAATGAGCTTGGGGACACTGAAAACCACTGACAGTGAACACAGTTCATCACTGCATCTATAAATGCAATTTAAGACTCTACTATGCTAAGTGAAAGCCAGATTCAACAAAATCCAGAAGCATACTGACTTCTCTGGACCTGAGCTCATCTGTCATGTCACAGTTTGATTTCTTTCTTTTTGGAAGCAAACAGCTTTTAAGGTCTAGTCACAGACTTGTGTTAAATCATTTATAGTGATTAATTAATTAAAATAAATATATTATTTATTAAAATAAGTAATTATATTGCTGATCATTTTATGTATAATGTTACTGATTTATAGATTTATTTTCTGAATTTTGGTGATACATTGGTAGTTACAATTGGTCTGGTCTAAATATACATATATATATATATATATATATATATATATATATATACATATATAAAACAAAGACAACAATAAAGTTATTAACAGTAAATAGTAAGATAAAACTGAATTCACAGGATTATGGGAGCCTTCTTTAAAAGATATACTTTGCTTTGGCAAGTATTATTTCTGTAATATTTATTATCACAAAAAATGTTGATATATTGCAAGCAATAAAGTTTACATACCCATTTTTAAAGATACAAATGAAGTTTTAGTGAAAAAGAAGCACTCTATAGGTGAGAGAACCAGGATAAACCAGTTTGACTGCAGTATATGGATGTCCCCCCTTTGATGAGCAGGCGTGGCTCAAGGCTTCAGGTCCCCTCTTGGCAATTTCTTTAAAATTGTAAAATCACATTTGCAGTAATATTGTGAAAGAAGACCTCAAAAGTAAATTTTCAATTCTAGTTTTGTATTTTTAAAATGACTGCTAATAAAGGTTCCCTCTTGGATAGTACACTTAGATAGTCCCCTATTATTCATGTTCGCATGTATGTGTGTGTGTGTGTGTGTGTGTGTTTTCATGTGGGGGAGGGATAACAGGTAAAGTAGGTGGAGGGAAAAACAGAGTGAGCCAAGTACGGTCAATTACAGGTTTTAAACACTAAACACTAATCATTGCTCAGTAAGGATGCACATTAAGACTTCTCCCATGAACCTGACTGCTTGCACACACACACACACACACACACACACACACACACACACACACACACACACACACACCATTGGTATTTGGGAGCAAATCACAGCTGTTTATAAGCAATCCACTGACCCTGTGACGTGAACAGATTCACAGAGGAGTAATTTATGAGAACAGGGCCACTGCCCGCCTCCGTCGGGAGACGAATGGTAATGAAGACAAAGAAGGAGAGTTATGAGTAACATCTGTGAACGGGACTGCTCAGGGCTCCGCGGGCTCCACTGAGTCTTGTTGGCTGCCATCATGTCACTGATAGATTGTTTGGTGACAAAAGTTACTAAGAGCCCCGTTGGAATACTTTATCAAGTGCAAACATTATTAGGAGACAAAAAGAAAACAACCTTTCAGACTTAATTTGCGATTGCAGGTTTGATTTAAATGGCCCCCTTTAAAGGAATATCTTCTTTCTTAATGAATATCTGCACATGCTGACAACTTTATTACTGTTCAAACAAGAGCCTGTCCAAAGAGCAGACCAGCTTTTTAGGCCGATGATTTACGCAGTGGTATGAAAAGAAGTCCGCTGGGTTGTGGAGTCAGTTTTCCTGGCAACAAAATGCTGAATTTGAGCATTACAAAAGACTGAACAAAAACACTTAAAAAATTGAAGCTGCTTTTCAACTAATTGGTAGAAGAAAGACTGGAGTTTCAGGCCAACTGATAAATAAAGGTAGCCCGGTAAAACCATCCCGATGACGTGAGCTCAACATTCTGTTTGGCTCTCTGTATCAGTCTGGACTCTCTGCCCCCGAAACACTTCCAGTGGGCGGGAGTTACTCAATTTGACAGACTAACGTCTTCAGTCAATCCTGATGCTAGCACCAGTGTCTGCTGCTCTACTACACAAATATGATTTCAGTTAGACAGTAACAGTCTAAAAACTATAATTTATTTATATTCACCACTTGTATGTGACGTGATCCTCGTTGACAACAATTCCCATGAGGTTTGCTATACACTGGCATTTCCAGCGTATTTCAGCATTTCTCATTCAGCAACCAGCTGCCTCGAGACTGCCGAATATCAGCTGGCAGTCCGAAGCATTGTAATCTGCATGGCTATGATCCCCAGCTTTGCAGCTTTTCATATTGGCTCCTCTGTCATGCAATAAGTGGCGAAACATTTTCTTCATCACCAACGGAGCCAGTTCGTACATCAAGCCTTTGCCAAATCCAGTCAGAAAAACAGCGCAAAAGTCTTTTCCTCTGAGAAACTACTAAAGTGCATCCTCTTGTTCTTGTTTAATGCCTACATTTTCAACCACACATCAGATCCCTGATTGGCCAGCTGGATTGCAGACTCTGGGGTGACTGATACTTAGTTTCCACTAAAAGTTTTTTAAATGCATTATGGAAAAGGATACTATATTTTCGTCATACTGTCTGTGCTGGAACACATTCCCCGCTTTGTCTGAAACACTCTGTTAAACGCCTGTTTCCTTGAAGGCCCCCCCTCCCAAAAAAGCCCAGTGTACTGTGATTGGTCAGCGTTACCATGTCTTCCATTTCTATAGCAGCATTTTTTACCTTGGAAAATCACCAATAAAAGCTTCTAAACACAACTGGACATGTTTGAGCAGGAATATGGTCCAAAATCTGGGAGAAATTGAAACATCTGCAGAAGATTAGCGTCCTTGACGTTAGCATCTAGCTTCATTTTGAAGTATAGCCTACATAATGTAAACACTTGCAGTAGCGTCCTTGTAGCAGATGACCCTATAAAGAAATCTAGCATAATGTGACATCATACTGTGACCAGATTAGAAAGAAACTGTTGGAAACAGAATATTCACAACTGCAGGACACCTGAACGTTTTGCTCACAGGGATTACTTCTACATATGTTTCCTCTTTACTTGAATCTGTGGCCACCTTTTATATGAATACACTTCATTGTAACACTATATATAAGACTCAAAACAATAGGAGCATTATAGATCCCCTTTGACAAAGCCACCATCAACTCATTTCCAGAGATAAAACCTGCAGAAAGCATAGGCTATTCTTCCCAGTAGCAATAAAAATAAAACAATTCAGTGCATGCTCTTGCCTATCTCTGTGGCACACTTTCACTTGTGCATCTGAACAACAGGCAGTCAATTAGTTGGTAAACGATAGTCAATGAACTAGAAAAACCCCCATTATGCTTATCAGCTTTAAAATCTATTATTGGGTCTATAACAAAATGTGAAGACACCCAGTTCTTCACAGTTGTTCAGGTGCCCAACTAAGGAGACTCTTGCTGTGACAAATTCACATCTACGTTAATTAGTTTGAATGTGACTATCATTGTGCATATTATTTCTAATTAAAATAATATCAAACTCATTTAAATTAATATTTCTAATTAAACACTGTTCCCAATTAAAAATCCCAGTGGTGTGCTTCACTCACCTCCAATCTTAGCATTATAGGCCACACCGACACCACACACACCGTTGTTGGCTGCCGCTGCAACTTCTCCCGCACATCGAGTACCATGTCTGAGGGGAGACAAAGTGACAAAGGAAGGAGGAAGATTAGAAAGAAACAATTTACACATCAAGCAGGAGCATCACAATAACTCAACCAAATACTGACAGCAAAAGAAAAATCAGCAATTGTTTGCAACTTCCTGAACCGAGCTGGGCTTTTAAACAATACTGAAGCTGAAGCGCGGCTAAAAATACACCACGGTTATAAGAGAAGCATAAACCCAGTGGCCCTTTTGTGACTGCAGCAGACTTGTGTTATAGTCATGTCAATAATTGCACCAGAGCTTGATTTGCCCTTCCGAAAGAAAGGACTATTTGAGTAGTTTTAGAATTAAAGACCTTTACCAACACAGAAAGCAACGACCTTCATGCTAAGCATTACATGCAATTATTGTAAGTATTGAGGACACACTTTCTTTTTCACACAGCACAATGCACACCAACAAGCAATTTCAAGTGTAAAAAATTCACCGCTTTGTACCTGCACTGTAGCAACGTTAGAGTGCCGCAATCATACATACAAAGGAAAAAGTGTTGCTTGTGTGGAGCAAGTGCAATTCTCACTTGATGATCAGATGACAAAAATGTTTGGCTTTTTTTTCCATTTGCATTTTAATGTTTGAAGGCCATGAAAAAATGTTCTTAAGTCAGAGTCTGAACTGTTTTGGTTATTTCACATGAGACATTACCATATTTGTGTTTCCATAACTGAAAGAAAGGTGATGCTACATCTGTGCACCAATCAGGGTTTAGTAACATTTGTATCAAAATCTAATGACAGCTGTGGGGTTGTTAGCTAGCACTGTCAGTCAAATCTGACCAAACACACCCACACAGTCCCAATGAAGCAGAATCACTAAGGTTTTACAAGGCAAGTTAAAATGCAACAACTAAAGACTTTTAAGCTTCAGTGTGTAGGATTTAGAGGAATATATGGGTGTAAATAGAAATTAAAATAAATATGTTTTCTTGCTTGTATAATTACCTGAAAATAAGAATCATTGTGTTTTTGTTACCTTAGAATGAACCATTTATATCCACATAAGAAGCAGAGATGGCGATGTTGCAACTCCATGTTTCTACAGTAGCCCAGAACGGACAAACGGCTCTAACCAGGACCATTTATGTTTCTGCATTGACCATTGTGGTAAGCAGCCCCTCTCCAGCGAGCAGTGTTTGAAAAACACAGATTTTTTAAAATGTGAAACTGCTCCATTCAGTGTTTTTACTAGTTTAAATCATATTGTTTTGGAGAGCAAAAGACCTCTGCCAACAATGTGACTCCCGGTAAAAACCTCCTGAATATCTGGATCTTTAATTATCAGAGAAAAAAGGTGAGCACTGTTTATAATGAGCCAAATAGCGTCAGAGAACGTCTTATGTGAAATTGCTTTATTTAGTGCTTTTAGCAGTTAAACCACTCAGTCTAACTGTTTTGAAGATGTAGTGATCTCTGCGGATAAATCAGCTCCCGGTAAAAACTCTCTGATTAATGATCACTTGAGGAATTCTAACCAGGAGAAGTTAAAGCCCACGAAATATTATACACTGTTCCTTTAACTTTGATTGTTGTCAAACCAACTTGCTCAAAGATTGTTCTGAATAACATCACAGCGTGTACATTGATTGTACTTATGAGCACAATAGTGAACACGGTGAATATACTGTACTTCCACAGCCCATTTCTGTTAAACACAGCCACCTCAGAGAGCTCCTCTTTTTACCTTCACTCAGTTTCTGAGAAAAAAAACATATTGACAATCTATTCTCCTGGTGCGCAGCCTACAGGGTTACAGGATACAGGCACTTCTAATCAAAAGTAGCTGAAGTGAAATCTGAGGACAAACACAAAGACCTGTCTAAAACTAACTTTACCTTGACAGTCATTGCCGATCCAAATGAGATATGAGATTTTATCGATGTACATGAATTATTCACTCTGTCTCTCATTAATACCACCAAGCAGTCTTGAGCTTCAGAGACAGACAGATTCCCTATGGGGCGTTGTCTTGATGTGAAATACACCAGCATTTCACAAACAAAACCCCCTAAGAAAACAAGCTTTATCAACTGATCTGCTCTTATAAAAGACAATGAAGAGTGTAAATTGAAACCTTTCCAGCTTTGTATCATTCCAGGCAAAAAAAAGAAAAGGTAATCGTTAGTGAAATGGATTTAATTTGTTTCATTGACTTCAGGGGTTGAAGCCCTGTGATCAGACTGTGAATTGATGGAGCAGAATGAGCATTTGGCATTTAACACAGGTCATTAAGATTGTCTCCAGATTACAGTGCAGATATCTGATTAGGAGGTGTACAGTTTCACACCCATCTCTGGGATGAGCTGTGTGAATGTTATCGGAACAAAGCTAATTACAGCCACAGTATATTGTTTTGGAAGCACCAAAAAAAATTACTTCCTTTTTGATCTCCCAACCTCCTCCCGATGATGAGGCGGAGGACAAAGTCGTTTCACAGGGTCAAAGCACGGCTACGCCTCCAGCTGGGATCCTGATTAGACTCAGCGTAGCTCTGTGATACATTACCCACCCCCTAATTCTCAGTTTTGTTCACTCTAAAACATTTTAGCCGAGAATTGCTCCTGTCTTGTCTTTCTCAATATCTGTCTCTCTCTTTTTCTTTCTTTAACTAGCTCAGGAATAACAATGTCAAAGAATAAAACGTACAGCAACAAAAAACACAGACAGGAATAAACAATGTTGCCCCCTTACAAATCATTTATCACATGACCCGGGCTGTCAACAACTACAAGCACTGAAGTGATTTTTAAACAAGTAATCAAGGGGCATGACGAGTCTTATTTTTCACTGACGGATATGCCCTTACACAAGGACCTTGGCACAACATATGGCAGGGTGTAATACATCACAAAAGCAATTAAATTATTATAATTGCTATCAAGAGGTTAAACTACATTGTTTTACTGCTAACCAGCTTGTATAAATGGCAGCAATTGATGGAGAAGTGAAGGCTCCCTTGTGAACAATATATGTACTTGGGGTTAAACTGGGACTTATTACCCGGGGAGGCTATTGGTTAGCAGCGTTTTGCAGCAGCTGAGTTTGTGAAAAATGTGGCTTCAAACCCCATAACGACCCAATAAGCATAAGAGCATCATTATAATTCACATGCACAAATCAGTCCATTTGTCTGAGCAACAAAGAAACATCAAGTGAATAAAAAAAGCTTGGGGTATAGTCCACAGTCTGTTATTCAGCTTTGGGGCATGTTGATCTCTGTACAGCGGGACATCTCCATCTGCATGTGAAGTGGCGAGCATCTATTGTTTAATCAGAGCGCGAAAGAGCCACGGACCTGCCCACTCATTACATTTTAGCTCACCGCTGCGTGCCTCACAATGACTGACTGACTGTCTCCACAAGCTCGTCCACACAAGTCAATCATGTCATTGTGTGCTGAATCACTATGGAGTGGGTGCTAAATGGTGACTGTCAGTCATTTCAAGCCAGAAAAAAAAAGTGACTAGCTTGTAAGTAGTGTTCTCTCCCCTTACTACAAAAATATGAGCGGAAAGACTGTTTAATGACATCGAGAAGGCCGGGCATCAGGGCAGAGCACGATATCACCGACTGCATTTTTATATTTTAATGAGTCTGCTTAACATAAAAACAAAAAGTAAAAGAGATCTATACTTGAAGACATACAAGACACTAAGTGCCTCCTCTGTAATTTAATGTAGCAGTGGGTCACTGCTGCACACCAGTCTCCATTTTACTGCTCGGGGATCCAGTGCAGGTTCAAATTTATGGGCTATCTTTCTTGGAAATGATACCTAAAAGAAACACAGCACATCAGGTTTGCACTTGTTAGTTTTAGTTAGAAGCTCATCTAGATTTAAAGCAATTCACACGTCACATTTTTCTTTTGCAGTGTTGTTAAATTTCTTGTGGTGAAATGCTACTGAGTAAACACAGAGGAAAAAAAAAATCTAATGGGAACACATTCTTTCACTATCCTTTAATACACAGCCCAGGGAGGCTGCGACCATCCACACCAGCCAAAAACACACATAGTCAGCACCGTGGCCAGCCAGATGGCAAAATACTACATGCTTGCAATGTTGCAGCAGGCATTTGCAATTGAATTATACTGCAAATAGCAGCTTCAATTGTCAACTCTGACTTTTGTTAAAAAAAAAACAAAAACAAAAAGCTTGGCCCACAGCTTTGCCTTTTGAAACAAAGATGTTTGTGTCTGGGAACTAAATTGTGTCTTTTTTTTTTTTAATGCCTGATTAGCGATGCTGTGATTCAACCAGTCACAGCTCAACCTAAAAACAATGAGGTGTGTTATCTTTAAAATTCAAAGGAAAAACCACAAGGGTTAATATACGCACAGGTATTGTTTCTTCCACGGCATCATAAAAAAGGTTTTTGTGCTCCAGACAGCATATATCCTCAGACCAAGGAACTGTGGCCACAGATGTGATGCCAGGCAGGAGATTAAGCCAGAATGGGCAGAGCCAACACAGAGCCAGAGGCCTGGGAAGACGGTTATAGAACGGCCATACACACCAAGATGCAGCTGTTTTGAATACTATACATATGTGTGTGTGTTGTGTGAGAATGATTGGCCTGGATTGAATTCAGCTAAACCAGCCAGACAGCTTAATATATCCGGGGAGGCTCAGACGTTCCAGAGCGCACAAAAGAGTTTGAGGCGAAGCCACAATTCTATCTGTCAAATATCCATGAAATGAAATGATTTCCCAGACACTTTACTGAATGCCTCCATTCTATATCAATTTAAAATAGATTGGAAGAGGTGTCAACGACTCTCAGGGTCATGCATTAAGTGCAGTTTGAAAAGTTTGTACAAGAGATGTAAGGGAGACAACAAAACGCTTTAAAAATAGAGCGTCCTCATCTCGGAGAAATAAAATCACGGTAAATAAATCATTAGTGCACAAGCCAAAGAACAGTAAAAGCTACAAGCTTTGTTCAATAGACAAGCTGTGGAGAAAAGACCCAACAAAGCTTAAAGATAAAAGGCCGCTGAACTAAAGAGGCTCTATTCACACAGCCAATGTGACCTCAGTTATCTTATCAGAGGGAGCAAAAGGACAGAATGAGGTAATGCTTTTATCTCCCCTCCTCAGGACAAGGCACCATATTTGGTCAAGTCATTGCCCTGCCATTTACTGCAGAATGTAGACATGTCACCCAACACAATCTGTCTGGACCGGGTGTGATGTAAGCACAGACCATAACAGCCAATATACTGTACAGTGCAGTCTAATATTATCATACAGTATGTAGACACACCCAGCAATTATATATTGTAATCATCTTAGTGACGGTGACACTTAATTCTAATCTAATCCTAAATTAAGCCCTAAAGGGACACTTCACCTACAAAATGACCATTTTTGTACTCATCGCGTTCTACCTTGAGTTTGTGAAGAAAACTTTGTTTTTCTCGGATGCTTCCTCTGTGAAAGCTGCATTCAAAAAAAGGCAAACATTCTTCATGAACTGAAGTAAATGGGGACCGCCTTTAACTACAGAAAAACTAAATCACATCTGTTTACAAACTCAAAACAGTTGTACTCTCAGTACTTCTCAAATACATGCATTTTCCCTAAAACATGAGGATTTAAAACACATCAGAACAAACTCACGCCTCATGTGTCATGCACGGCCTGTAGTGCACCTGAGCATGTTTGGACTCTGCTCAAGCGGAGCTCATATGCACGCATGTGCTCAGGCACGCTCGAGGCTTCTTGTGTAAGAGTTTCTAAACAGATGTTTTATTATAGTTTTGCTGTTTTTTAACATGGTGCCAAATGACCTCAATTCATGAATGAATTCACGAAGGTTTGTTTTTTTGGACTCTTTATCCACTGTGGAAGCATGGGAGAAAAACAAAGTTTTCTTCACAAATTATACATAACATCTGGTGAGTTACTGATATACAAACTGTCATTTTGTGGGAGGATTCTTTCAACCTTGACTGTAACCACAAAATTAAAGCTCGCCCCAAAATGTTTACCCATACTACGGACTAATTACATAATTCATAGGGGTAACAATACATAATCAATAAGAATCCTTGCCTGTTTGCTGATAATGCCATGATTGTGTCAATATTAAACTGGCTTTGATTTTTTTTGTCATCCCTGTAAGACACCTTGGGATAGTGAGCAAGTGGAAGAATTTGACTTTATAATTAGGTACATTAGTTTCATAAGAGCCAAAGATGGATATATTATTAACATAAAAAGTCAACAGGAGTTCTGCTGTAGATATTTGCAGCATAGGTTTTGATTTTTGGGTCAGTATCAAATTTCACTGGTAAATTTTACCATGGAAGCACTAGACGGATGTATTGTATTTTATCAAGCTGTGTTGTGGTTTAATTATACTCCTGACAATAACTGTGTTTACATTCTTTCATTCACTTTGTGATGTGAATGATGGTGGGAAGGTTCGTCTTGTCTCATTACTGAATATGAGACTATTAACAAGCAGTCACAATATTAATATTCTTTTATTCGCTGTGACAGAGAGCTTGGTTTTTGAAAAGGAGCAGATAACTGAGTCTTTCTTCACATTTCTCATTTTGTCCATACTCTCAACAATCTGTACTGGAGTCAGAAACGTGGAGCAACAACATAAGTTAACCATGCTGAGTAATCACAGTTCTTGTTGTCTTCATGTAGTGTCTCCATGGGCTCAGCAGCCCGACGTGTAGTTACATTTTTTTGGGAAAGCTCGTGTCAGATATGCGATAAACTACATTGTAACTACTGTATATGCACAACCCCTTGACACAAAAAGATAAATCCACCTTCAAGGTGTGTTCCAGTTATGAAGTACTGCACTTCCATAAAGTTAGGGGGCTCACAAGAGACACATTAAAACTAAAATTATCGCCTCATAGTTGAATGCTTTTGCGAACTACTGAAGTTGCAATTACAGTTTACATCCATGTCTGTGAAAACATGGATACTTTACACACATCTTCCCGCCGGCAGCACAGCATATCTATAAATCAACACATTTCTAAGGGGAGAGCCCAAGATTAGTGTCACCAATACAGTATCTGACCAAACATCTCTGCCTCTGTTCCTGAGATATGACATTGAGTAATGGGCAGAAAATGGTTTTTGCACAGTGAAGTTGACCCCTGACCTTTTTAGATATAAAAAGCAATCACTTCCTTTTGTCTTATTAGACATATGTGTGATTAGATTGTCACAAATAACATATTAATTCTTGAGTTATGGCCAAAAACATGCTATGTGAGGTCATGACAACCATACACACTCACAGTCACACCTAAGGGCAATTTAGAGTCACCAATCAACCTGAGCTGCATGTCTTTGGACTGTGGGAGGAAGCTGGAGACCCTGCAGATAACCCATGCAGACATGGGAAGAACATGCAAACTCTGCACAGAAGGGCCTCTGCCCACGGACCGAACCCTGTTCCAACTGGGTTTTGAACCAGGGACCCTCTTGCTGTGAGGTAACAGTGCTAACCACGACACCACTGTGCCACCCTTAATTTAAATCATAATTGTTTTATTATAAGATTTTTGTTTCTTGCCTTTATTAGATAAGACAGATAAGTTAGAGTGAAAAGAAGAGAGAGGGGATGACATGCAGCCAAGGGCCACAGGTTGGTGTTGAACCTGTGGAGGACACAGGTGAGCTTTACCAGGTGAGTCACTGGAACAATACTACTGAGCAATCAGTTCATTTTTAACTCAAAGTGGATCTTTGATATATTTGAAAAACCACCCAGTAGCTCAGTTGGTGGAGTGAGCACCCTATGTGAAAGGGCTATGTCCTTGCCGCAGCAGCCACGGGTTCGATTCCAACCTCGGCCGTTTGCTGCATGCCATTCCCTCTCTTTCCCCCTTTCACACTTCAACTGTCCTCTCAAACAAAGGCAAAAGCCAAAAATAATCTTTTAAAGAAAAAATCTCTGTTCTTGAGATCACGATCGCAAGAGTGAGAAAGACGAGATCACAGTGACCTTGACCTTTGACCACAAAAAATCAGTTCATCCTTGAGTCCAAGTGGACGTAAATTCCCTTGAGGCATTCTTGAGATATCGCTTTCACAAGAACACAACATATGTATGTATTTACCGAAAACCAGGAAACGAAATACCTCAGGCAGTCGTGAAGTTAACTTTTAGTCCTGAGTGTGGGTCAAGCTCCAAAAGCTGTATTTCCCATAATGCAACTTGACGGCCTCTTTTATGAGACATTCCCTTCTAAATTTCCACTTCTTAAAAACTTCACTCTCTTAGTTTTTAAATGCAGGATTTCTGTTAAAAATGATTTCAGAAACTCCTCCAGAGCCACAAAAAAACCCAACTTTTTAACGAGCTGAAAGGTTCTTGTGATGAATTAATAGAAGTCAGATAAAATTGGTGGAGTGCCCCTTAAATAAGTGGGCTCTAATGGTTCACCAAACGTCTCACAGTAGTGTAGATATTACTGGTAGCAGATGAGTGAGAAAAACACATTATTTCTCTTTGCTGACAGGCCATACTTTCTCATACTGGACTTGAAACAGAAAAATGTGCATTGAAGCACTGAGAATTTTTGTTTACAGATGGCAGACAAATATGATCACACATACACAGTCATGTACTGTTTGGCTTGTGTTGTATAGACCATGTGTGTTTAATTTGCATCACTAAGTGTGACTGATGTCTAACCCATGCTTGGCTAAACTGTAGGATCTGTGTCTTGGCATTGCTCTGTTGGTTTATATCTGTTTTTAGAGGGACTGAATAGGGTCCGTTTACTGGAGCTGCCAAACGGATTAGGCTATTTTCTGCTCAGCTCGGCTCAGCCATGGCCTCAGGCAGGTCTGTTCAAATGGTTACACTGGAGTGTGAAGTGAGGATCTCCTCATTGTGTGGTCAAACACAGAGGTGCTGTCTCCAGCTTTGTAGAGAAGATCATCAGTTTGTTTAAAATTCCAGATTTTAATGGACTGGGTTTGAGAAAAACCACATAGATTAAAGTGAAAATAGACAACTTTTTCTCTCTTGTGTCTCCAATTATTGTTGGTGATGGTGTTACAAAGACAAAAGATCACTTTCCATTTTCCCTAGAGTCTAAAAACTACCGCAGCTTCCACAGTTGCTTTGGTTTTTCCATTGCTGACCATTTCAAAAACTGGGAATAACAACTGCAAAGATTTTAGATTGCTTCTTTTTTGTAGCTGGGAATATCTTCCAATAGCTACCTGGGAAAACAGAAATACAACCCTCTTTCTGTTTTGACTGAGCAATCTCTGACACACTTCCTTTGTGCTGAAAGTCCAGCCCTCATTTTCCTGGGAGATTGTACAGAATTGCATAGTTTTGCAAGGCTTATGGAAAACCAATCTAAACACAGATGGTATCATGATTCGATATCCATTATTATGCAATCAATAATTTCTTCTTCTGATTAGTTAAATGTGAAGTATTTCAAATTTAGGGGGATTTAGGGGCATCTAGTGGTAAAGACTGTAGATTGCAACTGGGTAAAAGTTCTCCTGGTTAGAATTCCTTTTGTGTTCACTGTTTAGGAGGTTTTTACCAGGAGCTGAATTATCCACAGAGGTCTCCCTCTCTCCAAAATAAATTGACTAGGGGATTTAAAAAATAAGGTAAAAACACTGAATAAAGCCATTTCACATTACAAATCAGTTTTTCTCCTACACTGTTCAGCAAAATGCAGATTGGCCGCAATTCCAGCACCTGCTATTGCGTGCCAACCTATTTTCTCTCACATAACTGCAAGTGTTTGGTTTGTTCGTTTTGGGCTAGAACACAAACACGATACAATGGGTAGAGGGGAGGGAAAGCTGTCAGTCCATCATCAGGCAAATGTAGATAGACACCGTGGCTGTGATGACCGTTCATGCCTATAGGCAATTTAGAATCTCCAATCCATCTCACTCTCATATCCTTATGTGGGAGGAAACTCATGCGGACATAGAGGGAAAGAATCTAAATCAAAATATATTTTCTTTTACTGTGAGGCAACAGCGGTGCTGCTGTCTGAATAAAATTCATTCCTCTGCTACATAAAGCACTATGGTAGGAGAGGAAATAAACAATTTTTAATGGGGCCATTGTAGATAAAATGACCATTGCCCAATGATAAGGTATCAGATGCGCATAGACTCAATGATGGTTACTGAAAACAAACTAGACAGTGTGAAGCAGTAAAGCATGCTTAAATTATTCCAACTGGCTTAAAGCAATCAAAATAACCTAATGGGGAAAAAATACAAATTGCTCGGCATCACTTACCATGTCTAAACTGGACTGTCTTCACACAGACATAACTGCTTTAAAATCCCATTCAGCACTATCAAGTCAACTGAGCAGGGTGATATCGACTGGCTCCAGGTGTCAGACTGCCTCCTCCAATAACCGTGGGCTATACCTTGTCTAAATGTTTCAAGTACAGCAGCTTTCAATCACACCATCCTTTTCTAAGGCAAAAATAATAGCAGAAAAGCCAACAGAAAGCCAGAGGAATCAGTTTTAAGAGTGAGATCCCTGCCAACATCACCTCCAAAAAGTCTGCGGCTGTCTGGAAAATAAACAAGCCGTCCCCGGCAGAGTAAACAAGACGAGGGGGAAGCAGAATTACATTATTCAGGCTTGACAAAGGGTGGCAGCTTTGTAAACAATAATTGATAAACTCAGCGTAAACAATGGAGGCCATTTATCAGCAGCAAGTGATGGCCAGAGTAAATAGAGAAAATAATTTTTTTGTGCGCAGGTTCCCTACTCTTTTCTTGTTTTGTTTTTATTGTTCCTCTTCGATTTACGCTGCCAACAGGCCACTTAAGAGTCTGAGAAAACTTTTGTTGAACTGTCAAGGCACAGAATGACTAATGACGTCTTATAATAGGGCTTACACAACTTTCCTTTTTTTTTTACCAAGGTAAGCTCCCTCTTTACTTACTGAAAGCAGTGATTACTTGTTTATCTGCTGGGTAGAGTGCATGTAGAGTGCAATACAATAAAGGATTGCATAACTATTACCTCTGTTTAGCAACGAAAGTACTGCACGAACTAAAGTTTGTCTGTTCAAAAGTGTCTCCTTAAACCACCAAGGACAAACCATATCTCTTATGTCAAAAAACATAGATGACATAAGAGCATGAATGCGGATAAACAAGGAATGTCAATTCTGCACAATGTTGTGTTCTAAAATATGTCAGCGGCAAAGTCAGTGTCGCACAGTGCGACCTGCTGTGTCAAACACTGTAACGGAGGCGCTAAAGCAGACAGCGCAGGAGGAGGCTGTCTTCTTTGATTTGTGCTCTCCTTCAGTCTGATTTGTCCTGTATCGCACCCTTGACGACTCAGGTTTATTACCACAATAGAGCCGTAGATATGCATGCAGTGCATGTACAGCAGGGCTGTGGATCTGCAGAGCACAAGACAGGCAGTTTCATTGGCATTCACGTACTTAAATAGGGAACGTCTCAGGCCTTGGAAGCCACTTGTCTGCCAGCGTTTTGGCCAAGGACACAGTGCCCACATATAGTGTTTAACCCCAATGCCATTTTCTGTTGCAGCCTGAATTCAAAGTGGATTGAGACCTATTTTCTGTCAACTAAGTACACAAAATTTCTGCACAATGACACATTTAAAATGTTGTTTTTATAGTGGCGTATATAAACACTTAACCTCAGGAGTCCACAGCTGTCCCAGTTTGATTTAAGGAATGTTGTTGAATAAGTAAGAGGTGAAATCATGTATACATGTCTAATTGGCAAGAAATCACTAATGAAGGATACAGATCTTTTGAAAATAATTGTACTACTTTCCAAATAATTTGTTGTTTCTAATGTTTTTATGTTTTATTCATGAAAGATGCCCCACAGACATTTTAACGTTTCAGAAAAAGGTCAGAACATTGATTCCTTGCTTTTACGTTTGTTCATCCATTCATTAACATATTAACGAGGGATGTTATGACAAATTTCCCTGACTAAGACTAGCGGACTAGTATAAAAGTATGAAAACACTCAAAAAACAATCCAAATTTAGCACAATTTAATTTATATGATTAAAAAATCATTTAAAGCCCTGTTTGTCAGTAACCAGATCGTATTTTTAATGCCACTTAGCAGTGTGGCACTTTGCATCATGAATTATGAACACTGCACGTTTTACTACACACATAACAATAACTCATTAAATTAAAGTTAACAACAGCATTTGTTTACTGCGCATTTAAAATCCAGACTAATCTTATTTCAAAGATACACACACACTCACAGTTCTTCTCTTGAATATGAGTTTGCATGCAAATTTCCAAATGCACATACAGTATGTCCAGGCGTCTCAGGATCTCATGTTGTGTGTGCCAGAACACGCATGGAAATGCATAAAATTTGAGAGTGCAAGTTTATGTTTGTGCCAGAGAGCGAGAGCGAGAGAGAGCAGATCACAGCTGCTGGGTAGTCTTGCATGTATCCTTTTTTTGAAGATATCAAAAAAATCAAAAAATCCCGTACATGGAAAGAATTTTTCTGGATTATCTTTAATACTGCTCCTATAACAGCACACTATGATAATGATAATAGTAATACTCAGTATTACCGGAATTGTGTCTGTCAAACTGGGAACCACTACAGTGTTTTTTTGGGAATTCCCAAATATACAGAATTACTGGAAAGAAATGCACAAAGCAATACAGGCCATTCTTAACACAAACATACCATTAGATTTCAAAGCCATATAATAAGGTTATATCCGCCTGGAAGCAAAGGGTATTGACAAATATTTAATTGGTATATTGCAGTCAGCAGGGAAAAAGGCTCCGACAAGAAGATGGATGATGCATGCTGGACCTACTAGAAATAACTGAACAGATGTGACAATGGAGATTTATATGATGGAAAGGGTTACTGTCTCTTTAAACCTACATATGGACATGTTTATACAACTCTGGGGAAATGGGTGTCAAACCTCTGAGACCTATGTTAAGATAATGAACATACTTAACTTTCTATTTATTTATTTTTCCTTATTGTATCCAAATATTTCACTGTAACATATTACAATTATATAAAGTTAAATTGCTTCAAGGGTTAATTTTATTTCTCCCTTTACCTCCACCTCTGTGGATGTCTGCAGTTATGTTATGTCCCCTTTTTAAAAGCCATCCCTTAAAAATGAAAAGTAATAGATTGTGAGTCAATCAAGGGTGAGAGATTTTGGTACAATATTTTTTCTCGCTCTATTTTTAAATTCATCGCACTGAAAATACTTTTTTTTCACTGCTTGTATATCACTTTGTATTGCCTTTGGATGTAATACTAATGGCTTTCAAAAACTAAGAATAAAAAGATCAATGAAAAAGGACCCTGCTAAAAGTAACCAGCTAGTTTACTTCTTTGCGAGGGCTGTCTGCTCGACCTTGACTAATGTCATAAAAAAATCAAAAGTTTAATGAGGCGAAATAATGAAAAAGATGTGTCTCTTCTGAAGCGACTAGTGCAGGTGCATTCACCATTTTTCCTTTACAGTGCATTTCTGCTGAAGAAGCACTTTCATGGTCAGAGAAACAAATAGCCACAAGCTACCAAGGACAAAGTAATTTGATAAGGTGACAGAAGCGTGCAAACACTACTCTTGGTCTTTTTTCAATGCCATCAACCAGATTAGCTACCACACGTCTTCCTTCATCTTTCAAGCCTTGAGTTTGAGTCACGTTAGTATTCTGGTGCTGATGGGCTCGTGTGGACTGAAGGGCACACGCGGCTGTGTAGCATGCCAATCATTTTCCAATAAAGGCTGTCACTGCGCAATCTTACAATGCAGGCATGTGGATCTCAATTAATGGCCCCCTGTGAAAAGTTCCCTACAGGAGCTAATAGCTCTCCACGGGGAAGTTAGAGGGATGGAGACAGTGTAACAACCTAAAAGAGAAAAATTTAAATCACCACACCAAAGATCTCACCCAAATTAAAATAAGTCAACTGAAAATCTGCACAGCAGTGTGCTGTTCTGATGTGGAATGAATACGATCTAATGTGAATAATGATCTCTATCATCTTTAAATGGGAAGTTTTACCCCAGAGGTCCCAGGAAAGTGAATATAATTATGTAATACTTAAGTTAATGACTCAAAACATTTAAGGTTTTAATTGTTTCATATATTAAGATCCGCAAATTTAAAATGGCTTGTTAAAAATAGTATTATGTATCATATTGTTTTAATTAGTGACAAGATCGTGTTTTATTTATTTAAAGGATTAGTGTGTAGGATTTAGTGGCATCGAGCGAACCAGCTGAAACTTCCCCCGTGTGTCAAGTGTTAACTCCCTATTAGAATTCTTTCAGTGTTCATTTTTTAGGAGGTTTTACTGAGAGTCACATTAACGGCAGAGGTCTCTTCCTCCAAAAAAAACTGACCAGGTAATCCAACGCCAGTAACAACCCTAAATAATTCATATAGAACGTGCGAATGGCCCTATCTTTGTTTCGTCCAGTCTAGGCTACTGTAGAAACATGTACATGCAACATGGCAGACTCCGTGGACGAGGACCCGCTCCCAATTTAGATATAAACATCTCATTTTAAGGTAATGAAAATAGGACAATTCTTATTTTTCAGGTGATTATACACAAAAGAAAAAATACTTATTATATTGTATTCCATTTCTGCCAATATATTTACCTCAATCCTACACACTGGAACTTTAAATGCAAGAAACAGGATGAATACTGAAGACGCTAAAATTAAAAAAGAAAAAAGAAAAAAAAGCCCACAGGGTGTTTATCACTATGAGCTGGGTGAGAAATCAATATTATCAGTCATGGTTAAAAATCATGCTGTAATCATGAATATTAAACCTTATATTCAAAGAGTTTGGCCTCATACATTGATACATATGCAAAAATCTATGCATTATCATCACAGTACTGCACAGGCCTCTTGTCAGAAAGAAATACAGAGTGTTCTGCTTTAATGACAGCCTGCGGACAGGAGGTGAAATCAATCCTACTATTCTCTGCTCTGGCCTTCACCCTCTACGTCCACATCAAACTGACATAATAGAGGAAAAGTGGAAGAAAAAAAGGACGAACATTGACATGATGAAGCACAAACGGATTACCTGCTTGGCCAGCCTTCAACCAGCCTTCAACTTAGCCTGCACCCCCTTCAACATTATCTGCCAGCTCTGCCCACTCAAAACTACAGAGCATCTCGCAGCAAAAACAGAGAGATGAAAATTCAAAAATCATCCTTGCGTGTCACCAGTACAAATGAACTTGCCTTCGTGGCTATAGAAAATGCCTGCCTCCGACTTTGCTTTGCTTTTTGTTGTCCTATGAATATATTCATATAATCTCATTGTGAGGGGGTTGTGTGCATTACTCACTGTCGGCCTGCATTACTCTGTCGTGATTTACATAACTCATTGGATATCATTTGTCCACAGGTCACACCAAACACCGCAGCTCCACGCTGTAGACACAAACACACCCTTGCTTTTCATTCCATGCCTATAAACTGATCCAGTCCAAGATAATTGCTTTGGCAATTCCACTGTCAGGAGTAGTAGAGTGTGTGTGGGTGCAAATCTATGCACTCTGTTTTTTTTATTATGTGTGTCTTTTGGAAGAAATAGCATGGTGCAGTTGGGGAGTTGAAGTGAACCAGAGGCAGGGAGTAATCCCCTCCAGTAGTGCTTTGTTCCATCAGCAGGACAGAGTGGGATCTACTTTGCACTGACAGAAAGGGCTGGGGTCGCTGTGCATGGCTGCTCAAGCTGTCGGCAAGGACAAGAAACAAGGCCTCCGTGCAAAAAACTGCTGATACTAGCCTCTTTCAAGATTAGTAAATACAGTAGATGAACAGATCATGTTTTGTATGGAGAAGGAAAAAAAACAAATACACAGAGTTTAGAAAAATAAACAAAGTCAAAGTTCAGATCACATCTGCTCAGATTCTTTTCTCACACAACACTTTCTACAGTCTCATAAAAACTCGTTAAGCTGATTTCGCCTCTCTCTCTGACCAACTGCAAGTGCTTTGAAACCCCAAATAAAGACCAAAAACAAACAACAAACAACTACAAAAAGACTTGGTGGCAGACGTCCCAGAAAAGAGAGAGATTTCCTGCTGTGCTTTTCAGAGGCGGGATGTAGCTTCTCATCTGCTCCAGGGGGATTGGACTAAGGCAGAAGACCATGGTGTTTGGAGAAACGGGGAAAAGCGAGGAGATGAAGGTTTAGGATTTGCCCTTGCCGGAGCTTTACTGTTCCATCATTAAATTGGGGCGAACACGTTTTAATGCGATCAACAAAGACCAGAAGGGAAGAGCATAAATCACTGAGGGCAAGTATTGTATTATAAGTGGCTGTGGGCTGTACGGGCTGGACCTTGAGATGCAGCTACAGAAGCTTGGCTTGTTTACTGAAGCAAAAGAGAAAAAAAGGGAATAATCTTTCAGGACTTTGCAGAATGACTGCATCAGTGCATTTAAACTTTATATAATTGGTTCCTAAATGTAAATGCTCTGACCAAAAGCACTGGACCAAAAGCCGTATAGACGTGGTGCTTTCCCACCAGTGTCGTTCCCTGTCAACTAACATTTATGTAGGCTAGTGATGAGTGAAAAACAGCAAGGGGTGTTAAAAAAAAAGAAAAGAAAATCCCAGTATAAATGATTTCTCAGTTTTTGAATGCACTAGCCCACTGTAAGAATGCATTGACTCAAGTCTGTGCCTGTGTGTCAAATTACTCTAGAGACTAAAGCTTATTGAGATATATTTCTAGTTGTAGCGTTGCTGAATGTTGCTTTTGTCAAATTACCTGTTCTCATTTCGCTGCGTGTATCTTGGTTGTGGGTCCGCGTCTCCGTCATTAACATCATAGCTGGCCTCAGAGTCCTAAGAAAGAAGTGAAAAATGTTAGGACACCGATCATGTCATTTTGATTTCAAACTCTCGTTTCACTTATCTCTGAAAATCTATGGAGGTGTGGAGGCAGCACGATTATTTTGGTCACTATTGAGAGCATAATTATTCATTGATTTTGGGGACAAAACCTTTTTATTGCACTTCCAAATTTAAATAAACTGAACACTGCTTTTACTCCACGTTGTAAATCTTTGCATCAAAATAAAACTTATTCCCAGTGAATCTCCTAGAAGCAAAATATACATAAACTATGAATAAATGAACTTTTTACCCCAAATTAAATCAACAGAGCACTGCTTTCAGTATCACATTGGTTTTTTTTTTCTTTCTTTTAAAGATAATATTTTGGGCGTTTTGCCTTTGATTGACAGGATAGTAATAGCATGAAAGGGGCAGAGAGAGGGGATGACATGCAGCAAAGGGCCATGGTTCGAATCGAACCTGTGGCTGCTGCAGCAAGGACATGGCCTCTGTACATAGCAAACAAAAAAATAACAAAATAAATTATAAATAAAACTTTAACCCAACTATAGTCTGACTAAAAATTAATTAAATTCGATGAACTATGCAGTCTTAAGAGGTATGGAGGCTGCTTCATAGTTCTTTGTAGTTTTGACTTACATAATTACTGATGAGGTCAGGGTGGTCTTTCTCGATGCCGTCGTCCAGGATAGTCACCACTACACCTCTTCCTGTGTAGCCTTGAGCCCAGGCTGCTTTGGTATTCAGGTCTTGGTGCGTTGGGTTGGACTGGAAGAGACACAAGGGTTTTGTTCAGCCGTCAATCTTCTGTGACTGACACTTCCCAGACAGACAAGTAGAAAAGGTCTATCGGTGTCAGAGTGGCTTAAATCATCTGCAGAGACCTTTTACTCGCTGCACAATGTTATGTTAAATACACAAATGCTCTAAAGAGAAATAAACACCATGACATAAAGAGGAGAGATCAGAAGAGATTCATGGACACTTAAAATCCAATTTTAATGCATCACCCTGGCATGCATGCCTCCTCCAGCTGAGCTGCCCGTGTGAGTAGCCTCCTGTAGTTATGCTGTCAGAAAAAAAGACAGACAACCTGTTGCAGGTCAGAAAATCTCGGTAAGAGCATTTGCCTCTCTCGCAGAAGAAATAGCAATCTGCGAGCGTTGAGAGGAGGGGGAGGGAGACAAGCAGGGGGAATACGGAGTGGTAAAGCGTGATTTGGATGAATAACAGAAAATCATACAGCGAGAAGAAGTATGAAGAGAAGTGAGCGCTGGAGGTGAAAGAGATGGTTATAGATAAAAACCCGTAGGAATGGAAAAGACATCACAAACAACCTTCTCTGCCCCCTCCTCTGTTTCCTGCTGATTTTTCTCCACAGGGCACGACTCCTGCATGTGTACTTCTTTGAGGATGCTTGGATGCTTTGGTAAGTAGCCTAAATTCCTGGATGTAGGCTTTGAACTGGCAACATTCAATACATATTTCAAGTAAATGTTTGCTGTGAACTCTACCAGAATAAAACTAGAATTACCGCCAAGCTCTTGTATGCCTCCGCAAACCCGTCAAGTTGCAGTTACAGTTTACTGCAGACACATCTTTCCCTTAGCTGCACAAAACATCATATAGTTAGCACAGTTTAGGTTTAAAGGTGGGCACCCAAGATTATAGTGTCACCAGTTCAGTATGTGACCAAATGTGTCCCATTCTGCTCCAGAGTTATGGTAATGAATAATGGCCACGCAAGACAATTACTGCTGAACCCAGCATAGTTTTGGCAGTGTGCTGGAAACATCAAAAAGTCCAAACTTGTAAAAAAAAAAAATAAAAAAAAAAAAAAATCCACACTTAACTTACACTCATGCAGTGTTTCACTTTACTCTGAGCGTTCGGTCTTCATCAGAGTGTGAACACGAGCTCTGATGGAGGTCTGACAGCCCAAAGGCTCAGAACAAAGTGAAACACTGCATGGGTGTAAGTGTGCAGAGTTTTTTTCTACAAGATTAAATAATGGCCAGAAAAGTGTTTTTACAGAATATTGTTATATCACACTAAAGTTGACCTTTGACCTTTTGGATATCACATCACATCAAGAATTTGAGTATATGAATTCTTGGTGTAATGGCCAAAAACATGTTCTGTTAGGTAACTGCGACCTTGACCTTTGACCACCAAATATTAATTAGTTCATTCTTAAGTCTAAGTGCAGGCTTGTGCCAAATTGAAAAAATCTCTTAAGGCATTTTTGAGATATTGTGTTCACAAGAATGAGATTAATAAGGTCACAGTGACCTCGACCTTTAATCACCAAAATCTCATCAGTTTATTGTTGAGTCGAAGTAAACATTTGCACCAAATTTCAAAGAAATTCGCTCTAGTGTTTCCTTGGTTAACATATTGAAAAGAGTGGGACAAATGGATGTATGGACGTACACATCAACGAAATAAAAATATAAAAGCCTTTTAAATACTAGAAATTGGTCGTACTACCAAGACAAAACTTCAGCACTGGTGGCCAATGCCATAAGCTAAACTGTCTTTGTTTGGTTTTAAACTCAGAGCTGTGTGGAATACTTTATATAGGAGAAAAAAAAGAGGTTTAAGTCCTCTGAAGATTAGGGGTCTAATGCTGAATGGCAGAGGTGGTTTCACAACTTCTATTCACTGGTGATTTATGTCTTTGGTAGTCAATGTTGTCATTAATCCGTTGCAGTGTCACAGGTTTTGTGCATATAAAGAAGGCAAAAAGGGGAGATTAGGACAAATTGAAGCATCTCCGACAAAAAACTGTGAATAACGAAACAGACACAGAGTCGGGGCCATTTGCTATCAATGTTTCACAGGTGATACAGTTTAGCAGTCGATCTCCCCTGACATTTAATTTTCCATTCAACCCAGCATCTTAGGATGCATTGTATTACACCTTTGACTGTGGGAACCCTGTGTTGGTAGGAAGCCTATGCAACTAAATCCTTCAGGGTTAGTCTAAAAGACAGCTATTCAATTTATGCTTATCTGACTGACCATGAGGGAATTAATAACTACTGCCACTGCGATAATGAATACATCTCTAGATCAGGTATCCTTATAAGCTTCTGCAGACCAGACTGCTGTGCTGTTCAGACAGGCCTGAATGAGAAGGCATTCAACATTTAATTGGAAATAATTGCAGAGTAGAAATTGAAAGATGTCTAGGGCAACCCTTTGCTACAAACATGTCTGGATGCAGCGAACTTTCTGCTTGGCCTCACACTCTTAAAAGGCATTCTGACATATAAAAAAATTGGGAACATAATGTCATACAAATGCAACTTTAAAATGCTACTGCAGAGTGCACTATTGTCAATATCACTTTTGCTATAATGATGGACCAATTAGGTCGAGGCTACAAAGATAAGAGACAATCACACACCAGGTACCACTGCTTGGAGAAATCAGGGTCTGTCGGGTCTTCATAGATATCCCTCTTCTTCCTTTTTTTCACCACTTGCTGCTGCGCCCACAGAACCTGGGGAGATCAGACACACAGACACAGACACAGACACAGACACACACACACACACACACACACACACACACACACACACACACACACAGAGAGAGAAAAAAATCATAGTTTTACCAAGTTATTGTCACATGCTATTGTGTCGTTACTAATGTTCTAATTCCTGAAATTGTTGCAATGTCCCACAGACTGTGGACGTGAAGAAACACGGCCCCAGCTGTGTTCCAAAAGCAATAACTAGAAAGAGAGGCAGAGATGTGAAGCAAATCTAATTTATTTCATCCCTGAGATGCTGAGGGAAAGTGGCTGCTGTACAGTGTGCCAGAGAGAAGGCGCCTTTGAAGTCCTGGAGGCTGCTGGGGTATGCACAGGATTGGTAGGGGGTGGGTGACAGTAAATGCTAATACCACAAATGGTAAATGTCATTTTATAGTTTGGTTTCTGAAGTTGCAGAAAATGCTTCCAAACATCCTTGCCAAAAGCCACACAATAGCAAATCATTTAATGCCTGTCCACTTGCCAGTTAAAATGACTGGTGCACTCAGCATTTTTCTGTTCTTCTGTCAGGATTGTATCTGAATATTTTTTGCTCTGTGAGCATGATTGACAGTAGCAAGAATGATTAAAGGCACCCGTAGCTTTGATATTTCTTCAGATTTGTCCACACAGCCAAAAACAGATTTGGCACGTTTCGCTATGTATATTGATAAGTGAGAAACTCGTATCCAAGCTAAGAGACAAAATCTGATAAAAGACTGCACTTTATAACCTTAATTAGGAACCCCTAATTAAGAAACAGTCGTCAAAATAAAGGCCCATTTCAGAACAAACAAACAAAAAACACAACAAAAAACACCTGTCTGCTGCCCATTAAAAAGGGCTAGTCAACATGTACATAGATAGTTCTGAAAACAAGGTTTTCCCCTGCTTTGTTTACAAAAAAAATCCCATCTATACATGCATTCTCATAAAAAATGTTATAAAAATCGTATGAAAATGCAAAACACAGATGAAGCGCCTGCAAGTGCATGCCAAACCAACAAGCAGTGATATGACATTACCCTGAGGACATGTAAAGAAGGAGATATTGGCTGATCAGAAGCCTGAAAAAAAGCTATTACTGGAAGGCTTTGCGGTGCAGTGGCCTCTGCAGTGTATTCTGAGGCATCTCTCCCACGATACAGTGGAGTAGTAACTGCACATGTATTTGTAAATATGTAACAAGTCCTGCTAATAAGGTTAGAGCCGGCACTATTTTGGTCACGTCCACCATTGCATGAAATGTCACCTCATTTGTGACACCTCACAACGGAAATAACAGCACACACACTGACATCTCACGCCTAAAAATTATTTTTTTCTCTGTCTGCACATCAACGATGAAAAGTTTCTTCAAATCTTCACCCTGGACAGAATAACAAAAGATCTGCTTTCAGTGACCTAAAACACATTTTATGTGTGAAAGAAAAGCCAAAACACTTTTTGAAAGCAGACAAGAGAAAAGACAACATCTATTTTTTTTTTCATTTGTGAGGTTTGAAAGCACATTCGGCTTCCACTTAGTTTGAACACGGAAGACACAACCAGGCAGTGAATTTCCATACATTCTTGCAGTTAGGGCACTTTTCCACTGTATGTCCAAGATGAGCATATTAACAATGCAGCCATGTCCTGCTTTAATACAATGTTTTTAAATAAATAAATAAGCCGTGTGATACAAAAAAGCATCTAGTGTGAAGGATCCGTGGCGGTGTTTTGACAAACATTACAGCTCGTTCTAATTAAACAAAAGGCAGTCAGCTGTTCAAATAATATTTGAAAGCCAACTTGAAGTGCTACTACAGTTGCAGAGGGAATATGCGTAGATGGAGGGAAACTATAGAGGAGTCACTTATCCTCTGAAGCAGTTTAAGCACATGCTGTTGTGCATTATTACGGTCAGTGATGAATGCGCGCTTTGCTGAACTTTTGCTGAAGGTGACAAAGCTTAAAATGATTCCAATTTAATGTCAAGAGCACTTAAGTGAAGCGTGTCTAAACTTTGTGAATTTCCTGCACAACAAGTCTGAAGGTCCAACTTGTCACTCGATGAAGTTCTTTTCAATTCTTTTTTTTCTTTACCCCTTTTCACTTGTTGCTGTTGGAGTTGTTTCAAGCTGTGATCATTTCATGATTACATGCTGTTACAGTATAAAGCACGTGGTCTGAATGAGAACACGTTCAGCGCAGCTACTGAGGGCGGTGCAGCTCCTAACCTAGTTGAAAACTTTGCCTCAGAGAATGAAGCCATTAACCTTATTCAAGTGACCCCAGACTAATTAACATTTATCTCATTTCATTACATTTATAACTGCACACCACTAACCTTGTTGCACTGCTGCCCACTGCACACCACATTATTATCAGCAAAGCAAAATTACAACTGATAGATGCATCAGATTATTATACAGATACAGCCATCTACTGTTGAAAATGTAGTGTTTCATTTATATAGCCAATTCATGCAAATGATTAAACATTGGCTCATTCAGCTCACAGCTTATTTAAATAACATTGCCTTAGAAAAACATTCAGTGCAATATACATAATGTAATTTGGTCTTTTTTAATTTATTTTTAAAATGTATCTTTTGGGTATATGTACGAAAACCCACTCTCAAGAAAAACAAGGTCTGATCAATATCTTCCTGAAGACCGAGCCAGTGATGGAGAACTAATGAGACCACAGAGATACAGAATAAGCACCAACCTGAGGTCTGGCACAAAGATTAGACAAACACAACCACACAAAGAAGTAATCACGAGACAAGAAGGAGGTCTCAACATGGCCTAGGTCTGTGATCCGCTTGAGCAATAAACTATTTGTTCCATCTCTTGCACAGTGTCCTGAGGGCTTTCCTGTCTAATGCGTAAGGAGAAGTTGCGCCGCTGTTGTTTGTAATGCAGTGAGACAGCCTGTGCTCTGATCTATAAATCTGTTTCTGCAGTTTATGCAGAAAGGAGATATGTTAAAGGATAAAGAACTATCCAGACTAGGAACGATAACTGCAACAATAACAATAACTATATCATTTTAAAAATAGTTGTAACTAAAGTGAATGGCAGTGTGATGGATGGTAAATGGAACTGCACTTGTAAAGCATCTTTCACTAAATTTACATTTACACTACATGTCACATTCAGCTATTCACACAAACATTCACACTGGTGGCCGAGGCTATATACATGCCACCTGCTACTCACTTTAACATTCACACATTCAAAGACTGATGGCACAGCTAAGCAATACAGGGTTTAGTATTTAGCCCAAGGATACTTTGACATGCTGACATAAAAGCTGGGTACCAGTGCTGTACCTCATGAGTCACAGCCGCTCAGTGCCTGAGAGTCCACGCCACAAATATAACAACAATGACAGTGGCAAATGATATCATTGGGACCACTCTCAGAGCAATTTAATGAACCAAACAAACAATGACAGCCAAACAAAATCCTTCTGAATTTGAAGTGCGTCACAGCGGTAGCGCACAGCTCGTTCTTGGCACCACTGTCTACAGAATGTGATAATCCAACAGTGCGGATGCTCGTGTTAGAGTTCTCAATCTCAACCTGAACACGACGGGTCCCAACTGGTTCTGAAAAGCCCAATGGGTCATGCCATGTTCAGACCAAAAATATGCGTTGATTGGCCAGGTCAGGTAGGAGTCAGGCTACCTAATTCATACTTATTTAAACGTAAATCTAACATATATTATCAACATATGTTAAAGATATTATACAACCTATTGATTGATTGATATCATTTCCCATTTCAGCACCAGACAGCTGCTCCCTCCCCTTCTCGCTCTGCAGGCAGAGACAGAGAGAAAAAGAGAAGCAGCCAGGCTCCGTGCCAGGCTCTCTGTCCCTCCTCCTGGCCGGGGCAGACAGTTTCTCTGATGGGGCAATACAGTTTGGAGAATCACTGATCCACCGACCTGGTCCATTTTCTGCTAGAGATGTGCTTGGCTCACACTGCCACGCAGCCAGTGTGTCTCGGACATTAAAAACAGACAAGCACCTTTTGGGGGGTTTGGGTTCGGTGATGTCAGATGGGCTTCAACTCACACGAGTCAGTGTTGTAATTTTTTTGGCCAGTTGAGCGCTCTAGCTCACAGTTACACTTATTGCCCTTGGTGTGGACGGCATTTAACTTTGTTGATACTCATTTTTTTTTTTAAAAATGAAGCCAAAACATGTAATCCCCCTAGTGGCTGGCAGTTTAGGTCATAAACCCCGCCTCCTCCATGTTAGCAGATGAGACATCAACCAAGCTAAAGTAGATGTCAAATTTTTTTTCTTCCCATATTGGTTTCTGTGGTTAAAGGCTGTTCTTATTGTGTTTGTTCAAGCGTTTGTTTTTCTGATAAGTTCTGTTTTAATTAGTTATTTGATGATATGAAAAAGGGGTTAGATCTACTGATTGACAGCTGTCTGTGCTAATCTGTGTGCTTGTGATCAATGGCACTGCTTGCAATTGGTCTGGTATATGGGCGAAAACTCCACCCTGTGGAGATTCCTACAGGGCAGACTCTGGCTCCAAATGATCTTGCTAGTACAAGATGGCAGCAGCCACATTCAGGCTGTTTCAGCTTCATTTTTGTGGAGATAAGTCTGGACGACTTATATATATACGCATATCACTGTATATCTCTTTACATACAGTCTATGGTATGAGCCAGATTCAGTTTTTTTTCTCTGTATCCTATATCACCATTCTTGTCCAAAGACTATTAAAACCCCATTAGTGGCCAGACATTATGATAAACATTGCACTGTTGTTTACATGGAGGTCATCCCACATGCACTATTCTGGTGCTGTAAATCAGTGTTTCCCAACCTGGGACTCAGTATATTTTTTGGTAATTACTGGATCATTTTATTTAAAATTTTGTCCAGGCATAAAAAAATATTTAAAAGTAAACAATCTGAGAGTGATGAATCACTCTTTCAGGTTTTAGTTGAACTGGTCACAACCCGTGGACATATGCAACCTGTATACTGCCTTAAACACTCACAGTAAATGTGCCGCTGAAAACAGTACTCAGCAAATACATTATTTCCTCCTGTCCTTCCTATGACTCACACTGAAACATCTACATCTTCAGTGGGCACTGTGGGGGCTGAGTGCTGCAGACAAGCTAGGCACTGGGAGATGAACTAACACATTGTTGGTTTTGGTCTTGTCATGGGATTTGTTGACAAAAACAAGAATATAGAATATTGCCAACCCTATCATTTTATATAAAGACCTCAGCACAGTAAAGTACACATCAAGTGCAGTCTTACAGCCGGAGAGAGAGAGAGAGAGAGAGAGAGAGAGAGACAGAGAGAGATGTAGGGTAAGGTCGCTCCGAACCACAGCATGCAGTAAGCTGCCTCACACTGCGGTTTGTACAAAACCAACAGCAGCCACCCCAAAACAAATCGATTCTTTCCCTCATAGAGAAGGTGTGGAGTGTGGAGAGGAGATGACAAACAACCCTCGTAAGCATAATGGTAAAAGCTTATACAGCTGCCAATGTCATCATGCCACTGTGTGATTATTCAAAAGGGGTGGCGATAAGCGGCATGTTAGCACCACCAGAGACAGCGAAGGTTGTGTGAGAGACGGCGGCCGGATTACAGAGAGGAAACATTGTAACAAGCTCAGCGCTTAGCAATGACTAATCTAAATCCAACCATTATGCTTTCACTGCCTTTTAAATGTGTTTTCTTTGAACCAGGTGGAGCAGAGCCTTTTTTTAATTCTCTTTTCCAGGGATCAAATGGTCACACACACACACACACACACACACACACACACACACACACACACACACACACACACACACACACACACAAATACTCATATGAGTATACAAATGCACATAAATAAAAACATATAAACAGAAACCCACTCACTCATGCTGTTGTGTTTTTTGGCCGTGGTCATGCTTTGCCTAAAGGTTTGGCCTGTTTCTGGTTGAGTGGGTGGGCAGGTAAGCTAGGGACAAACTGTTTCTCCTTAGTTAAAACCCCGACGGCCTGAATAGCTGGGGGTTCATGGAGTGTTACCTTGAACCACTAACAGAGATGAAGCCTGTGAGATGAAATCTCTTCTGTCAAAAATGTCTTTATCTCCCTTGCTGCGCTGTTAGGCTCCAAGTTTCAGTTCAAGTTTCAAGTTCTTTATTCTTATCATGTACGCAATGATTACAAAGAATGAGTCGCTGGCAATGAAAATCTTAGGCCTTGGGCACCCTCCAACAATGCTTATAAGACAGAGAAAAAGAAAATCACACAAGTAAAAGCAAAATTGGAATCCAAGACATAAAGCAGTGTAGGTTAAGATATAGGGCTACATAAAATAAACATAAACAAAATATAAATAAAGAAATATATATTTGTGTCAATGGTTACTGCAAAAGAATAAACAAAATGTTAACAGGATGATAGTAAATGTTCTGCATACATAATAAGAAGTAATAAATATATTACTGCACAGAGTTGTACATTCTGTAATTAAGTAAAGTATGTAACATGAGTGTGACATACTGTCACAAATATCATATACATTCTTGAGGTCCATGTGACCTTGGCCATAAACTTTCAACCACCAAATTCTAATCAGTTCATCTTTGAGTCCAAGTAGCCGTTTGGCCCAATTTCAAAGAAATTCTATCAAGGCCTTCTTGAGAAATTGTGCTCTCAAGAAAGGGACAAATGTACGGACGGACGGTCAACCCAAAAAAACAATAATGCCTGTGGTCACTGCTATGGCTGGCATAAAGGGATAAAAATTAAAGATCTCTCTCATTTATGTATTGCTAAAAATTATATAGAGGCAATCTAACCACACTGTAAACCTCACTATCCACTTGTGACCCGCTTATTAAAGATGACATCAACTTTTCCATTGACTGTTTCTTATTAGTGCTGCGGTTTTGCCAAAAGTTCATTTTGCATTTAATCCCTCACTGCTACATACAACACTAAAATCCATTGCCTCATTAAATTCTGCCCATTAACAATGACAAAATCCCTGCTTTTGTCACTGCCTATACTAAATCTCATTTGTTGCTGATTTTGGAAATCTCAGAGCAAATCTTTTAACCGCCTGAGTGCCACAGTGCTCTCCCAGCTCCCGGGCAGACACCTCTGAACCCTGAGGGTGCCCTCAGAGCCTTGTTAACGTCCACAAAGCCTGACCCCTGACACCGCTGGCCTCGCTGAATGTCACCATATCTCACTAATGATGTCTTGGGGCTTCAGTGCTTGTCACACTACATCAGTCCCTCTCCTCAGCCAGCTTGACTCGGGCTCGGGAAAAGCTTCAGAGTGGTCCTTTGGCTCTACTTGGCAGGTCTACTTTGCCACAGATGGCGCAAGTCTGTTCTCGCTTCATAGCTGCCCCCCTTTAGCACCAGTCAGGTACCTCTTAAGATGCCTTTAAATAGAAGCATTTTTCACTGCTGCCTCCAGTGTTTCCAATGTAAACATGACAGCAGCGTGTTACTGAGTCAGTTAGCAGCAGCAGTGAAAGAGAGGGTGTCTACAGTACCTACCACACACTGTGTGAACTTTACTGTAGTTATTTGCTGCTGATGACAATTTTTCATTGACATCTATGGGAAACTCTTTAGAGTAAAGAATTGATTTTTAGTGATGGTTTAAACTCAGCAAACTGCTGATATTGCATGAGTGTTACAGTGGTTTAATACCCAAATTATGCATGATGGATTTTTGGGATCAGGTCATCCAAATAAAAAAGAAACACATTTTCCCTTTTACCCCAGAGGAACTGTATATTTCCATGCAAATAGATTATTATTATCATCATTTAGATTCAGAGGTTTTTGCCAAAGTTCACTCACAACAGAGGAGAAAAGCATTTTGCTTGTGATGCTCGAAGCATAAAAACATGTAAAACAACAACAATGTCTCTTCCACAGTTCTCACGGTCAACAGAACTATTTTCTGCATTATTTTCTTAAAAACAAACAAACACATTCAGTGTGAGCATATTCCAAAAAATGTGAGAAGGCAGCATATCTCAAATTCACAAGTCGAGAAGGACAAAACACCCATATTTCGCTTGTTTATTTGGCTCACATCACCATAAAAATACGCTTATGGATTTTAGCACAGAGCCTTCGTAAGGGTGTTCCATTTAATTCACAGCGAGTTTTGCAGAGTATCACCGTTTTTGACCTGTGTAGAATTTTGCTCACTTATTGTCCAAACAACATTTCCTCTTTCAACACCTCAGGTGGGAATAAAAGCAGCAAAGCCAGTGAACACAGCTTGAAAAAGGTTATGACATTCTTGGACTTAAGAATGTACCAAATTAACCTTTATATCTGCCACAGTTATAGCTCGCCCACAGACTGAAGAAATCTGAAGTTCATTTGAAAAGTGTTTCATTTCCTACAGAATATTCTCTGTGAATTGTTCATTAGATAACATAACCCAAGTAATGTGAGCTTTTGATAGCAATTTAGTTTATATTTTTCATATTTGCCTTGTTTTTTTGCATATCTCCTGTTGCCTCCCCAAGACAGCAATGCAATAATCTATAAATTCCAGATCTAATTACCATTTTTATGTACAAGGGAATGTTTTTTTTAGAGATTGTATCTAATGTTTGCCTGAGAAATGTTTTGCCTGCAGTGTAGACTCAGGTCAAGAGTAATATGTTTAATATGAATTTAATCAGAGAAAAGAATGTTAAAAATGAACCAACAAATTTGTTCCCAGCGAGCGCAAGAACTTCATTATGTAAAGAAACCCAAGAATCTTTCTAAATACAGAAAAAGGCTCCTGTTGATTTACAACGGGACAGAGTAAATGCTTTTTGCTCCTCGTCTCTTTTCTGGCTTCCACTATTGTTTTTAAAGCCTATGAGAAAAATATTTTGTTTTTAACCGACAATAAAATGATGGTGGATATTGCCAGACCTCTCCTCTGCATGGGAGCAGTGAACACATAGTATGGATATAGGTCTGGCAATGCAAGACTGCTGATCTCTAAATCCCTAGTAAGACAGAAAAACTTTCTTCAGTTATGCTGGCATTTCCACGCTGACTCAATTACATCTGCTATACACAGAAGCTGAGATTTTGCAGAGTTTTAGCATGCCAGGTATAAAGTGGTAGTTGGGCTGTGAGTAAATTCAGAACCAGATGTCCAAATGAAGATAACAGTCATAGATGGAAAATGTTCTTGTTTTCCAATGTTACTGATGAATACCAATTTTCCTCTCTAGTTAACATTTAGGTGCAAATAATTATTTTACGAGAGTAGAGAAAAAGCAACACAGAGACACTCCCAGCTGTTGTGTTGTTTGGGTGGGTTTAATTTGCATATTTCCAGCTATGTGGTACCTCAGATCGGGTCAGGGGGACAGATGGAAAGACCAGCGTGGACAAAAAAAGAGTACAGAGTTTGAGCTTTCATTGACGCTGGCATCCTTTTCTCCTTTGATATACACCCTCTGTTTGTAATCCAATCTGTCTTTTGGCCTTTTGTTGCTGACACAGAGGGCTGCAATGAGCTGTGTGAGAGCTGACAACAGTCTTACCTGTGGTTCTTTTTGCAGTCTGATGTGCATCCCCCTGTGGCCAGACAAAGCCCTCTTCTCCACGGCGTGATGCCTGAAGTGATAATAATCTCCAAAAACCTGCACACAAACATAAAGGGAAAGGGAATGAGTTCACCTGCAGCAACTGGATGGCCAGATAACACTCCGTGCCAGCCAAGGCATTCTCAAGCTAATGTGCAGGCAGCATTTGTTTCAAAAAAGAGCTGAAAACACGTCCATTTGGACATTGGAATCAGGCATTTTCTGTCCATGTTCAAAGCTAAATGAGTATCTATTACTGCACTGGCAATTGTAAAAACCATTATTTTATTAGCACCCATAACATATTACGTGAATCTCAGCCACAGAATTGCTGTAAAAGGCACATGAGAGCTGGAGTTGCTGAATGCTAACAAAATGGGTCTTTTATCCCTATTTAAATGAGGTGTTAAATTTTCACTAGCCAGTGCTGTGTTATTTTAGTTCAGGATTTAATCAGAGCTCAGATACTTGTTTCAGCTTCGTTAAAACGATAAAATAACCTGTCTTTTCCAGAAAGTAACAATGAAGAGGAACGGAAGCTAACCTGGAAGAGGGAAGATGAGACCAAAAAGGTTCATGCAGTTTGGAGGAAATAGACACAAACACACACACACACACACACACACACACACACACACACACACACACACACACACACACACACACACACACACACACACACACACACACACACACCAACCAACAGAAGGACATCCATTACACAACTGCAGATGGGTACTATCTATCAATGATGATTAGATGCATCCATTAGAGGTAGTGTCACATCAAAGCTAGACTGAAGCATTCGTCCTGCTGCTGTCATTGTTCCGTCACACAGTCTGCTCATAAAAGAGCTTTTAAGGACAAATGATTGTGTGACAGCTGTCACCTAAACTAGCCTAAAACCTCAGGGAGTGCTTTTTTGTCAGCTTTGCTCTTAAGTGACACGGAGCAGCCTTTGCTGCTCCTAGCCATGGTCAAGGATGGCTGACCTGAGAGCAACATTAGAGACTAAATAATAAAGACTTCCAGAGATAAGTGCACAGTAAAAAAAAGGTCAAAAATAACCAAACAAAAGGTGGAGGACGATGAGTTGCAGCCACTCTACGCACAGCATTTCCTGAGAGAGAAGCCTCCATTTGCAGAGGAAGCATCGCAATCTGTACAGTAGTGCCATTGGGGACTGGCTCACCTTCACAAGCCCAGTGGAGCGGAGGAAGAGAGGGGGGAGAGGGGAAGGAGGGCGGGTGACGGAGAGAGGCAAGGGGGGGTAGACGCAGGGTTTGACAGGCCGACCAGGCAGGATGGATGTGTGTGAGGAGGGAGAAGAGCAGACGCAGCAGGATGGAAGGCTCTCCTGGGGCTGCAGGCTGATTCTGCAGGCTGGCGGTCTGCAAGCCGACCAGACTGGAGGCTGAAGCTCTCGGAGGCCCAGTCTGGCAGCGCTGACATAAAGCTGCCAGCCTAGTGCCGGCCAATTTGACTTCATTTGTCAAATATTTGTAATTAAGACTTGATTTTAAATCGCTTGCTGTGATAATTTCCGCACAAACCAAGTGACCATCAGTCTTGAATGAGTCAGTGTTGTGCAAAAAAATGATCTCTTTTCCCTTGGAGTTCAGGTTGCACGCAATTATGTGCGCGGAAGATGAATACGGCCGCTTTTGTGAGGAGACAGCTCTGCAGACGGACAATCGTTAAATGATTAAAACTGTGGCAAGAGCTGGAAAAAATGTCAACACAAAAAAGGATTTTAACTGATTTAATCTTACCAGAGACATGGGGAGAAAAAAAGCTTATGCGTTCAAGCCAAGCGTTACTTGGAATTTATCACTAAACTCATGCATATAACGGAGATATAAATATCCCAAATAGGCAATATAGTGTAGTTTAAGTGATGTAGCTGACACCAGACAAAAAGGTGAATCTATAACAGGATACTCTACTTGTTGAAAGAGGTCCTTAGTTGATGCTGACTTTGTGACATCGTCAGTAAATTCAGCGGCTGACCTTACAACCACCCCTTATCGAAAATAATGTCAAAGCCATGCAAAAGGAAATAGCCCCTGAATGATGCAAGATTGAGGTGTGATGAGGGACGTGACCCAAGAAATTAATGAGACCTACTTTCACATTGATTGCAGCAGGGCAGAAAGATAATGTGAGCTGCACCGGGGTGGCTTTTCTGTGGGACAAACCTATTTCCTAGAGTGCTGATGTCCTCATTTAGATCAAGAGTCTATGGGTCTTGGGAAATTGAGATGGAGATAGAAATGTTGGTGTAGCTGCCCATGAGTGCGGCTGAGTCATGCCTCTCTACAGCCCGAACCAAAATGAATCATATGGTGTGTGTGGGTATGTGTGTGTGCGTGCGTGCCAGCGATAATAATTGAGAGCACTGTGGGTCATTAGTCACCCTGCCACTATGCTCTGAGTCTGCCTTAGAGGAATACTGCCCTTTAAACTCATATCTCATGTGTTTCTTACTTTAGTTGTTTCGCACCCATCTCCGTCTTCCTTCCTGTTGCCTTGAGGTAAATCTTTTACAGAAGCGTGCACTGTAAATCACTGAAAATAACCCACAGTCAAAACTGCTAATCTGGACAAGAGAGGATTATTTTTATCATCATTTAATCTGCCAATTATTTTGCTGATTAGTTGGGTAGTTGTTCAGTCTATAATGCGTCAGAAAATTGGGAAAAATGCCAAAGTTTTGTATTTACACTGCTTATTTTGCCTGATCAACAGTCCTAAACATATTTAGTTTACAATGATATGAATGAGTCAAATAATTGTTGCAGCTCTAAAGGGAAGTGACATTTCTTTGGACTAATTGATATAATCATGCAAAATCAGCAGTAGATAATCCTTTTACAATAAAAGTCCAAATAACCTGAGCACATCGGCTTGATTTCTTTCAAAAACATGGAAAGAGGGCAATGAGCAACTTAAGAAAACAAAAAAGAAAAAAAAAACAAAAACAAAAAAGCCAAGACAATGACCTTACAAAAGTGCTACACAAAGAAAAACAATTCTTTAACAGAATTTTAAATACATATTTAATTAAAAACATAAAAATGGTAATTACCCCCAGCTTTTTTATAAAAAGTAGTTTTCTAAATCTTCTAAAAAAAAATTTTTCTTTTCAATTTCTGGGACATTTTTTGCAAAGTTGCCAACTTTTTCCCCAATGTTTCAAAAGAAAACGCACCAATTTGCTCAGGGTTCAAAGATAGAAATACTTGTAAAAGGCATCTGAACTCAAGCACAAGACAATTTATGTCGATCTAGGTTTCAAAGGGTTAAATAATCAATACAAGATTTTTCCACTCGCATGGGTATAAGGTTTAGTATGGACTTATATAGAACATGCTTTGATCTTGATGTGATCTCTAAAATATTTATCTACACCAAAGAATCATGCAGTCAGCTCTGTGAGAACACAATAAGGCTGCCTGGCAAAGTTGTGTTTTCAACATTTTCCCAAAGGTTCCTCTTTGGCAAAATCCAAATCTGCACTTTGTGGACTTAAAGCTTCATCCATTTTTTAGATGCATGCACACAAGTAGGGCAAGTAAAGACCATGCAATGCTTCATAAACATGTTTAATAACATGCTATAAGTGAAGCCAACAAAGCTGATAACAAATCTTAACAGAATCTTAGTGGATTTATACAGATAAGATTTTTATAAGGGATGGGCAATACGGAGAAAATATTATATAACAATATAACAATATTTTTGACCAAATACCGGGATATCGATATTGCAGCAGTATTGTAGGGTTGACTGTTGGTGTTTTCAAAAATTATTTACACAATGGGATTTTTGATAAATAATAATCAGTAATGTATATCTTATGACTAAGTCAGTAAAGACAAATAATACCAGCTACAACAGCTTGGTTAGTTCAGAAAATTACATCACTTGACTGTAATGCATCCTTTAAAACCAGTAAAAGACGGCACTTACAATATCCAAAGTCCAAGGCAATACCCAATCTTATATCACATGCCTCTCACAACCAATAAGACCCCCCCCCCACCAAAAAAAACAACCCTATATCAATATAACATCAATACAGTACCCAGCCATGATTTATGTTGTGAAAACAAGGGCATGATTTTGAATAAGAGGGTCACTCATGAATGGCTTTCCAAACAGATTTGATCCGCTTTTCACTTCATCCCAGAGAGTATTTCAATGAAGTTTATGTTCTGGGATAGTAAAAGCAGTAGATAGTGAAAGGATGGACTACGGTAAAAATGTCCTTGTAAACTCCAGTGAAAGTAGCCCCTGTAATGGATTTCAAGATATAATATATTGAGCATAGTAAATTCCTTTTTTTCCCCTTCTTTGAAACACCGGAGCTCCAAAGCCATCCATCATTGAACTTCATATTAAACAGTAGTCATGTTTTTCATTTTATGTTCTAAAATCCACTGAGATTGTGTTGAGGCTTTTTTTTTTCTTTTTTTTGTTGTTGACTGAGAATCCAAATTTTTACTGAGGATAACTTATTTTCACAAGCTGCCAGCTTTCAGAACTTACATGAAAAACCAGTTATCAGCGGCATGTGGTGCGACTTTCTGTTATATTTTTTTGTTAATATTTTTCACTGACTCAAATAGGGTTGGATGCCAAAAAAGACATACATACTTTTCTTTAACATACTAAAGTTGTATCAGTTGTATTAAAACAGTGGATAAACTGGAACTACAGTACTGATCTCTGTCAGAAACTTTAAAATACTAAAAACATTTTATACTATGATTATTTATTATATTACAAGCATTTTATTATTAAATATTTACCATAACTTGCTATCTGATCATCAGTAAAACATGCCACTGAGCTGTTAATTTTGGATTCATTCACTCAGAAACCGTCCACGAAAATACCTACTTACAGACAAATACAAGGCACAAAAATACTTCACAAAAGCCCTGATTTAACTACAGCTTCCACAGTGAGACATCCCACTTGTGCCCTAACTTCCTGTGAGTCAGTCAGCGTGAACACCGAGACTTAACCCTCGTGGATTTGTGTTATTAAGGTAATTAGTAGTTAGCATAAAAAATATTCCTCTGTCTGCTCTTTGTTTGAATCCCCTGTTCAGCCTTGAGGGCAACTTGAATTTTGTGACAGTTTTTAAATTGGCATTATTTATGAACTGAGATTCGTGTCAATTGGATTCATCTGATGTAAATGTCAAGTATTTCAAGCTCATAATTTGAACAACCTTGAACATACGGGAGTGCGCACTTGTGTGAGACAGACAGATGTGGGAGTCTACACACTGGCTGAGTTTGAATGCGACTGACGTTACGATCGCTTATCAAAAGGCTTCCGTCAGTCCGAGAGCTGTGTGAAGCATCAAAGAGACATCAACCAGTTGCACTCTGTTTTTTTACCATTTCTTCAGCCCACTCAGTGTCTTACTTTTGATTTTTATTTCTATGTAATCCCTTACCTCGTCTATTTTCTCTACCTGCCTCTCGCTGTTGGCCGTTGAAAGTTAAAAGACACAGCATACCACAGCATGTTCCAAAGGAGAGGTCACACTACATTATTTTACTCTCCACTGGGGAATTGAAGCCATCTGCTGACGTTATCAGTCAGAGTGGTTGTTAGACTTCAAGGTGACTGAAAGTAATGTCATGGTGTGTCTCAGACATCCTACATTCTGCTGTGTCCTGTCCTGCGCTCCTCTCTGGTGGCTGCCTTGGTCTCTAGCCACATTCCCGCCACAGTTGTTAGAGTCAATATTGGCCACAGGGAATTGGCTTCAGATCAGTGGTGCCGAAAAACAGAAATGTAGCAAGCTTTCACTGGGTTGTAACCTAATGTTATTTCACATTGCAGTGTGTGTGCATACAAGTGTTTAGGCGACTCTCCAATGTTACAAACTGATTTGAAATGAGGAGAAAGTTTTCTTTTTCACTCTCATCGAACCAGTGAGGATGAAAATTATGCACCGCGCTAGTTAAGAAATGTGGCTGAAATTTCTTTCGTGCCAGACACGCCGTGGTTGTCTCAAGTGATAGGCGATTAAAAAGGTACATAATAAAATCTAATTTTTTCTCATTGCCGCACTGAAATTCTGCAGGGAGACTCAAAAGAATTCCAATATTCAGGGGTGTGGTGGTGTGGAGGCAGCAGAAGACGAGAGGATGTGTGTGTGGAAACCAGCCGACTAATGCAGTGATATAATGAGTTTCTGTGTGTGTGCATGTTTGTAAGCATTCAGCATGGGTACTGAATACAAATACTCAGTATCTAGCATGGGAGCTTAAAAGGTCCACTGCGCTGATATTGACTGTGACAGACTTTCACATTAAGTGTATTCCCTTAAGCCGGGGAAAAGTGCACAGAGGCGAATCCACCTTATTGGAAGCGGCGTCAATCAGACCCATCTTTCAGAGAAAAACACCAGCATCAATGGTTGGTTAGAGACACAGCATAATAGTAATTCACTCTGAACAGTGGGCACCTTAATTCACAGACTGTGATATATTATTCCACTAACCCTGATGGAGGATGCAACACTGGGCACATAAATGTGTGAGACACACACACACACACACACACAGCAATGCACACAATGCTCTCCTGCTCCTCTGTACAGTGGAGAGGCTCTCAGCGGCGGCTTCTGTTGCACATCTGAGATAGAAATGTCAGCGGCACAGCAGAGCTCAATGAATTGCCACACAGCCCACAAAGCCTTTCACCTCCTTCTCTTCTCCTTTTATATGTTGCCTTTCCTTTTTATTTATATCGCCTCTTCACACAACACACATTAGTGCAAAACCCTACAGGAATGGGTGCTTTCTCTGTTGCTTGCAGTTTATATACACAGCAAATGTGCTGTTGCGCGTTGGTATAGTGCGATATTTGCTGTTGGGTTAATAAAACAGCCGTGTTGTTATCGTCTCCGCTGAGCCACTGGGCTGCCATCTTTTGGACTAATTACAGCTGAAACTCTGGGGTTCCGCTTAGTGAGAGAAAGTCATTATTTTACTCCGAAATAGAGGCTAATTGAGTGTTTTCAAATGAAGGGTAATTATTTGTTTGCATCTTATAGCTCCGATTCTACATGTTCCCCGCCTTCTCTGAATTCTCCAGCTCTGGGGACTTGTTGTCTTGGGAAAAGCTGAGCCACAAAACTGTTCCGGCTAATTATGTGGCTGAATAGCAAAGATTTAACAAAATGCCTATGAAGACCGTTTCTCCAGTAGCGGTGAAGCAACAAGACACAGGCAGCATGAAAGGTGTGAAAACCTATTTGGGCCACTGAATAAATCGGCTTTAATAAATAGAAAAGAGAGTTATTAAAGGAGTTGTGGTTAAGGAAAGACCTTGAAGGTAAAAGAGTCTAAATCACAGCGTGTCCGTCCAGACTTATTCCTATTCTGGGAGAGTAGAACACATGGAATATGAAAGGAGGGCGGGGAATACAAGTGAGGCAGCAGAAAGAAATATATCACAGGAGAATAGATGAGTGAGGAAGGTGGAAAACTGAGTCAGAAATGTCTACAAAAGGCGTGCATCATGCAGACACTAAGCGAGCCCCTGCTGATGCTTGACATTTGGCTAATATTACCATAAAACTAAATTCAAGCAGTTCTGTCACAGTAAATGACTGCTGCCTTGTAATTCTAATCAATGATGCTATCACCCTCTGTGATTCTATGCCTGAATAAAACATGGTGGATCTACACTGTATCTCTCATGCCTTGATGCAAGAGTTAGATTAGAACGGAAAATTAAATGGCCTGAGCGTATGAGCCTCGTGCATTTTCCGCGGACATAAAAAATGTAGCAAAAAGTAGCATTCCTGATGTAATTTATCTCTGTGGTGTGATTTTTCAGAGAACCGATAAGGGACAGAGCAGGGAGAGGAGGGCTTATCAAAAAACCATACACATGCACACACATGCAGGGTGAAGCCACATCATCACTCAGCCAAACCTTGCTCAGACTGGCACTGATACATCCAGCCGGCATGCTGAACTCACAAACAACGCTGTTCAAAGTAATCCACATATGTGCGAGTGAACACTCACACCCACACACCAAAGAGCTCTGGCCTTGAGAAAGGGAGACTGAGACAGATAAAAAAAACTTGCATGTGAGGGAGAGAAAGTGTGTGAGGGGGAGAGAGACCTTTTAAATATTTCAAATCACCCGATGCCTTTTTAATTTGAGATTTATCCCACTGGGCTGATTCTTCAGTCTCAAATCTCTGTCTTGGTTGGAGAAATGTGCTAACCAAATTAGTAAACACTCAACTTTAACTATGCTTCAATGGAGCGTCAAATATTCATGGACTCAAGGGAGAGTTGGACATGCTGCTTTTTGCAGTGCTCCAGCACAGCAGTAGGGATGGGTTCTCCTTTTATTGGTAATATCAGTAATCATGCTGTTAACCTGCTCTGATATTACAGAGCAATGGTCTGTTCAGCCTACAGGTGAGGGAAGACAGCCATCTCTCCATGAAATGCTCCTGTTACCATTCATTGAGCAAGAAATGGAGACAGAGGAGCCAAAAACAGTGAGCGATGAATAGGAGGAAAAAGTAAGAGGGAGGATGAGGAATAGACTAACAGAGATTCAGATGCATTGGTAAACAGAATCTTTCCAAAAAAATAAATAAATAAAAAATGTTGCCACGAGGGGCCTCTTCCTCTTGCCATGAGGAAGAGCAGGAGAAGACTTGATGATGTATGAAAACAAGTTTAGCGGAAAGCAAAGGATTGAGATCAAACTGGGTTAATTTTCAAGCCGTGGGGAGAGGGTTAGAGTAAACAGACATTTTGAGGGGAACAGCATCAGTGCTCTTTGGATCTGAAGAAGCTATGGAAGCAAACATGCCACCGCGGTGAGTGCATCTGACAAAGAGTTTAGGCAGTGAAGCATAGTGTTATGCAAATGAGGTGAAAGAAAAAAAAAGAAGAAGAAGAAGAAGAAGAAAGAGAAGAAGAAATTGCTGGTGAGTGAATTAAAAAATGAAAAGAATATCTATTGTGACTGGAAAACTGTGAGTATTCTACAGTGTTTAGTATTCTAAGGTGTTGTACGGTTCCAGCACAACCTGAGCGCTGTTGGCCTTTAGTTTATGCCTGGAGGCGGCATGTCGCCTTGATTGCCATGACATAAAAATTTAAAAGCACTTCTGATATGAAGTGAATACCAGACACAACCTGCATTTGACTAAAAAAAAAACCCACAATGTCTCTCTCCTTCCCTTTCACTCATTTATGTTAATAGCGCCCTTGTGCTCCTACATGACTTTGTCCGACCTGTTGTTCATGAGTCATGAAAGGGCACGCTTTCCCAAAGAACAAAAAGCTTGCTACTTGTTAGTACAGTTACTACAGTCCATGAAAAACCAATGTGTAGAGCATTCAAAGGGTTGTCCTATTGATTTTTCATAGACTCAGATCAGTCAATCTATCAATGGTTGCGAGGGGGGAGGCAGGACCGCTATGAAAGGCATCATGGGTGTACAGCTACAATGATGGACTACTGAAAAGGAAATGTGCAAAATGTCCTCTGCCTGGTATTTGTCCTTCATTTCAAGGGCTCAGCCCTGGAAAATGGAAGCTGTCATCACTTTCAGACATGCAGCAAGAATACGCAACCCTTCTGCATGAAAAAACAACCCCCGAGAGACAGAAATCACCTCGCGCACTCACTTAAACATCACATAACGATGAAGAGACACCTGCGTGCACACACACTCACACCTCTGTTTCTCAGTCTTCCACTCTCCGTGTGCGATGGGGTCAATGAAAAAAGACAACTCCTGCCTCCAGCTGTCCCCTCCGGCTCGTTCCTCAGATGGTGGCCTGTTTAAAGAGAGCTGGGAGTCTGAGAGGCTGCTGGATTATTCATTTGCAGAGTGTAACGGAGCCCGCTGCTCTTTTCCACATCACCTAAGCTGAATTCCCTGGTGCCAGAACAGCCTCTGTCAGGCACCGTCACCCTAGTTTTCAAGAACTGAAGTAAATAGGTTCCACTTCCATTTCCATTCAGCACTCGTCACTTTAATTCCTTTATTCTGAGTTGCGTTCACTAACCCCCCAGCGACTCCTCCTCTGGTTCCATCTATTAATACCGACATGTTTAGTGCTTACATTTTATCCCTCTCCTCAAGTTGAGACCCTTATTAAAATCATTCATGTCTTCCCATCTGCTCAATATAAAGTGGGTAGAAACCCTGACAGATTCAGGCTGTATGTGAACGTACTACAAATGATCACATTTATCTACAGCATTCTGTGCTGTGTGTATTTCAGGACACTGTGGGTATGTGTTTTCCTGAGGTGCTGTTTTTTTTTTTTTCTTCCTGCACAATTCAGCATTTTGGTGACTGGCCATGTGCTGCAATGGGTCGAAAGGTGCAGTAGGTTATGGGTGTCACTGACAATCCCGTGAAGCAATGCAATTTTGGTGTCAAGACTGTGCTGTCTGCTGCCTGTCTGCTCAGATAGGGTCAACAGCACTATGTGGAAGGCACACCTCTATTCTTTGGTCTTTGTTTCACTTTATTGCACAAAGGCACACACAGTATAATCTTCTCCAAAAACCACCAAAACCTTTTTATTTGTGTGCATATTTTACTCTCATTATACATTCTTAAACTGCTAGACACATGTAATGGTAAAGGACATATCTATATTTTTGTGATTGTTCTACAAAAAATGTAAACATGAACATCATCATTGTTTTATTATATTATTACTATTATTATTCGTTTTATTTACAACAATGTTATTTCCAAATGCTAATTATTTGGTCAGTGTGTTGGCTTTTTGAATATCTTATCTGAGGAGAATAAACACATCTTTTTATACAAAACATTAAGTAGGGTTGCACAATTAATGCAAATATTATCAAAATTGCAATGCTAATGAGTGCAATATCCAAATCACACGAGCTGCAGTTTCTGATACAGGTAAAATGTGTCACAACATATTGATTAGCGAAGAATTGCGGTGGTACAGACATGCCCCAGCCTACAAATCATATTCCAGACGTGAGGTACCATGCTCGTTTTGTACAGACTCCGGCAAAAACACATAAGCATCATTCTATATTTTTCTTTAAGTGAAAAATGAAATATGAAAATGACCATTACCACAAAAAATCTGACTCATATCTGTCAAAATACCTGCAATTTTTTTTTTTTTTTTGCAAATGTACAACCCAAAAATAAATCCTCTCCAGAACAAGTGTTAGATGTTGTTTTAATAGCTGAACAAGAACTTGATCTAAAAGTACAAAATGTGATATAGAGCTGCAATGACTAGTCAATACAACTATTAGTTGATCAACAGAAAAGTAATTGGCAACTATTTTGTGAATTAATTCATCTTTTTTTGTCATTTTTAAACTAAAACAGTCAAAGCTGCTGGTTTCATGCTTCTCAAATGTGAGAAAATTATGTTTTCCTTTGCTGTATACAAAATAAACTGAACAGCTTTGGATTTTTGATGGTCAGATCAAACGTTACCTTTAAAGATGTCAACTTTGGCTCTGGGAAATTACACAGGGAATGCTTCCTTATTTTCTTTTTATTGACAAAACAATGAGTCTATGAATCAAGGAAATATTGTGCAGAGTAATCAACTATGAAAATAATTGCTAGTTGCAGCCCTAATATGATCAAAGAATAACTACACAAGACTGCTAACTTCACGCAATGTGTTTTTTACACAACTTACTCAGCGGTCACAAGGTGCAATGATCTGATATGCATCAGCTGTATTCATGAGTGCTTATAATAAAATATGACAGCTTGATTTTCATCTAGGCATGTGCTGCCATACACATACACACACACACACACACACACACACACACCACTCTACACACTAGAGTTATAATAATTAGTAACATTCACAGTTTAATTAATTAGTTACATTCATTTTCCTAAAAGCAAGACAAAAAAAGTCCCTGAAAATGTGTTTCCATTTTAGCTTTAGTCTGATGCTTATCTTTATGTATTAAAACTTAATATAATATTTGAGACTGTGAACTAAAACTGTTTTGCCTGAAACATTAAAGTCATTTCTCTGTTTCATGTATACAACAGCAAAGCAGTGCTTTATACAACAAAACCAACTAGATGTGATGAAAACACGATGTAATAAAAAAAAGACAAAGTATCACCCCAGCTCAGCAATCACAGCAGTGAAACAGAGTTCAACAGAGCTGCAGAGCTGTAATAAAATGTATATTCTTATGATGCTTGTGCACACCAGCAGAAAAGTAGATCCTTCACAGTGGCCTCATAGATCAAAAAGAAAGCCTCAAGCTCCCTCTACTCGTTTCCCAAGAGGGACCCAAGACCAAAAGTGCAGCGGCCAAGGAACTAGAGGAGCAAGCCGACTACAAGATAGTGGGGTGTGAGCGACTTTGAACCAGGCCTCGTTCAAATTCATGGAACATTAAGCCCCTTTCCTTGAACCTCAAGAGCACAGACAGCTGAGGACATCAAAACAGAGAAAGTAGGAGAATTGAGGGTCTCTGTGTATTGAGAATGGGAGCTTGAGCTTTAGCACAGCTTCACGAGCTCCTGAAATAACCTCTGTAAGGGAGCTGGCTTTTTGCCCAAATCTAAAGGGGATGGTGAAGTGGTTAAAAGCACTGGACTGCAATGAGTCACTGCACAAATGCATCAGAAACAAAAGGCAAGAGAGATACAGAATCACATCCTCCATGTGAGCCTGTGTACTCGTGCTGTGATTTATTATTAACATCAAACTAAAATCTTGATAAATATGTGGTCACCTGGCAGTCTATAACACTTCTGCCAAGGAAAAATAAAAGACTCATTTCCATCAGGGAGAATAACTCACTGCTGTGTGAGTACAGAATTTTGTAAAGAAGCAGGTAACATCAAGGACAGCGTGATTGAACATTGAACAGCCGTGCCAAATCGTACATATATTACAGTTTACAGGTATGCATTAGTGGCATTCTCACAACTTCCATACAGTACACCCATCATACCCACAGGAGAAAAGGCAGGGTTGATTGTTTGATCACTCCATTTAATAATTTCCGTGTTTTTATTTATTGTCAGTAAGGTACGAACACAGGCATGACGGTATTGTTGAGACAACGGTAAATTAAGCTATTAAAGAGAGCTGTCTCTCATTGGCATTCAGCCGAGCCAGGTATTCTTTCTTACGATGCTATTCAAGCCAAAACATCCCTTCGCTGCAAAGGGCATGACATTTACAACCATTTCATCTCGACACAACACGGTGTGATCAGTAGAGGCGAGGATTTACAGACCCAACGCCTGTAATCACTTTTACAAGAAAACAAACACAGCCGGAAGAGAGAAGATAAAAATAATTGGAAGATGATTTAGAAAACAATTATTTGTGAGAATGGGAATTAGAGTTCAGCCACAGTGGCATGTTATCATTTAAGGGTTTAATCAATCAATCAATCATTTTCTAATAACCACACTATTGAGGTTGGTGGATTTTGCTGCAGCATGCTCAATAAAACCAAGACAGAAACATCATATTATGCACATGACTAACACAACAGACATTATTTACCACAAGACAAAAATTCCCAGACAGTATTTACAGATTGACGCAAAATTTCTAAGAGAGGTACATCTGTTATGGTTGGTGAGAAGTGTTTGGAGTCCTTATTGCAGTGGGGGAGAAACTGTTCCAAAAAAGGGATGATTTAATGGGGAGGGATCTATAGCGCCTCCTACAGGGCCTCAGCTGAGAGATGTAGTGGGCAGGGTGAGAGGGGATATTGCAGCAGGCTTATATAAATCGAATGCAGCAGAAACAGAAGGACTATACTACCACTCATATTTGCCGTGCAGGGTGTGTGCATTTGTGTGGCACCACTGAAGATATGAGAGAACACAGCACTTATTATAAAGGACTCTTGTGCAAGGTCCCATGATAGCCTTCATAACAATGATAAATGGCTGAAGCATTCTGGTAAGCTACATCATATGACTACCACCTTTCAGATTTTTTTCTAGTACGCCCAGCACGAGAGCATACTAGAAAGCCTTTGTGCAAAACACAACAAGGGATTAACATTCTGGGAACACTAATGTATTTTTTTAACCTCATTTTGTTTTTCAATTTCCTCTCACGCATCCATAACAGACACACAGACATTTTCTGAAGGCTGGATCGAGACAGCCTGGTGCGCCACACTGTTTGTTTTTCCACGATCCTCCTACGACACGAAAACAACAATGGAGCTGGTAGCAGACTGTCATTAGGTTTATGATGAAAACCTGCGGAGAGTTTCAGTCATTTTTGACAACCTCTATGGTGCACTCTGCTGATAGCTTGAAAGTAATCTTCTCAATTATCATCTCAGCAAAATTTACTCCAACCCTACACTGCTTCAGAAGGGTGGCCATGGACCTGAACGAAACTACTTTTGCTTTTGGGTGGGAATCACCAAAGGCCCCACGATAAGATACTGTCACAAATTGCTTCCCCAAAGGAAAAAAAAAAAAGTGTTTTATCTTACAAAATGAAGTTTCTCAGTCCAATCATTTTTGTTGCAGCAAAATCTATCTAGATGACGGAAAAGCAATTGATTTAATTATTCTAATTGGCTACTATAAGTTTAATTTGTGTTTGCAATAATAATTTAAATTTAAAAAAATCTACTTCGCTTTCCTATAACAATACAATATTGTCACAAAAATATTGCAATTCTATGCTGTACTGATTTTGAAAATGTTGATAACATATACTATATTATATGGAAATGTCATGACAGGCCTAGCCACATCATTCAGTTCAGTTCAATTCAACTCAATTTAATCTAATCTAATTTAATTTAACTTCAGTTCAATTCAGTTTTATTTATAAATAATTATCACTAATCACAATTTGCCTCAGAGGGCTTTAAAGGAAAAACTCTACCCAAAAAAACCTTTCACAGGAAAAAAATCGTAGAAACCTCAGGAAGAGCAGCTGAGGACGAATCCCTCTTCCAGGATGGACAGATGTGCAAAAGATGTTGTAACAAACAATACAATTACAGTAGTATATGACAAAATTATACATAGGAAAGAGAGAGAGAGAGAGAGATGCACAGCAAGAACAATAATAACATAAAATATAGTAATAAATGTAGTTTTTGATAGTATGTAAGTTACATGCATATATTATAGTATGTGACAGTAATAATCATTTATGTATAATCATAGTGGAAATCTGACTAATAATAATAGCAGGTACTATAATAATGATAGCGACTGTTGGCCTGATAAATTAACCCAAAAAACAAACCACAATCTGGCTACATGGAATTATTCCGCTGCTATAAGGTATTGTTTAGAAAATTAAGAGTTCTGTATTACAACATTCACATCAGCTCTCCAGTACATCAGAGATCGGATAGCCTGCAGCCTCCATTGCAGAACTAATGCAGCACAGAGGGTAGACAGATGTATGATGTGGGGAGCTTTGCAAAGGCTACCAGTGTACACAGAAAGTAGACATAAATAATGCAGTCATCTTTTCCATTATACTATAATGCCAACAAGAAATTTATAGTCTATCCAACCCCTTAATAGGCAGACATTTAAGTTGTGGGTGCTTTAGTCCTTATTATGACCATGTAGCGTACATAAATAAACTTGCTTGTCCAGTCTCGGGAATAAAAGCATAAATCAAGACGTGTGGCAATTGTATTTCTTTTATCCGTTAATGAAAGCAGTCTAAAACAAAAGTGTGTTTTAGTTGGCAGAGGTTTCTGCATGCGGGAGAGAAAGTAGGTTTGGAGTCACAAGGGATGAACATCATGTGCAGAGGACTACGTGTGAATACAAACAGAAGGAAATGCATTTGATAAACTAGCCCTATAGAGCCCATTTTCCACAATTTAAATTGCTGTATATCTGAGACAAACTCTTTATCAAGAGCTAAGAGAAGGTTGTAAGTGCCACTTGAACAAAAAGCCCCTGGTATGTTCTGGGTCAGCTGCTCCATTCTTTCATGTCAGTTTTATTTTAGAGAATACAATTTGAGGAACCTCTGCATCGTTTAAATTTTAGAGAGAACTGCTCATGCGGCTCCACGCTCTGACTTTGCCCACAAAGGATTCTAACGGAGACTGAAAATGGAGAAGAAAACTGCGAAAGTATTCTGCATTCATCCTCTATTGTTAACAGTATTCTTTCCACATGGCAGACACTCTTTCTTTATTATTCAAGCTGTGAATGATCTGGATGCATTATACTGTAACCATGACACACAACTCTCCATCTCTGGGTGAGGAGCTGCACGACAGCACCCATCCACTCATACATAAGAACTCTCTAATGGCTGCACATGGATCATTAGCCACTAATTACACAAATGTTCATAGTTTGACTGAAAATCCATATGTTCTATAGAGTAACTTCTGTATGTATCTACTACCTGTTTGCTTATAACCTGAATTTAAAGGTCCCATATTATGCTCATTTTCAGGTTCATACTTGTATTTTGGGTTTCTACTCAAACATGCTTACATGCTTTAATGTTCAAAAAAACACATTATTTTTCTCAAACCGTCTGACTGCATTCATGTAATGTCAGAAGTTCGGAGTTTCCGAGTTGGGAAATCATTCTTCCGACTTGTGTTCATGTGTTTTAAGGTCATAATGTGGGAACAACATGGAAGCTACAAAGCACATGGGTTGCATTTTAATGCTAATAGGATTTAAACAAGAGTTTGATAGCTGTTTCCAGCTTATTAATGACAACAAAGAGCAAAGAAGACAGATAAAGTGAACCATGATTTCAAATATATGTATTTCAAACTAATAAAATATTGCTTAAAAATAGCTTTACCTGACTTTTTATCAGGCTTTATGCTAAAAACAACCCAAAACACATCTCTAACTAATCTAGGTCACTACACATGTGATCAAAAAGTGATATTTAATTTGTGAATTAAAAAAAGTTTCTTACCATTGACCCAACATTTACTTCTGCCCGCTATGTTTATGCATTCATGATGTCAAGTCAGCAACTCGTGTTATGAAATTATCTCCGAGTTGCAGAGTTATCATATTTAGTTGTTATGTCATGTGAATTTTCCAAGTCATTCCAATCATTCCGACATCACATGGACGCAGCCTATCATTGCATCCAGGAATTGACTATAACTGAACTATTGCGGTACTTTTTTACCTTTATATAGAGTAGTTGTGACATCACAGATTCACAGTAGTCTTGACACCTCGTTTAAAGACACAATTTTGGAATACATGCTGTGTGCGTTTCTCTGTGAAACAAGCATTTTGATATTATCACAGTATTTATATGGCACTTGCGCCTGTTTTATATTAAACAAAGGCATGAAAATCTTACAATATGGGACCTTTAAATAATGTAGGATGAGACAGACCAGCCACTGTCCACTGACACCAGTTATTGACGAAAACTAATCCACCAACTTTCTGTTAACTTCAGAAAGAAGCTCCCTGATCCCCAGCAGCGCCTGAGTCCGGGAGGCCCGGCTGCCTTGTTACTTTACCATCACTCTCTGTCTTGTCTCAGCTAAATCGCATCAGCCCTCAATTGACCAAGTGTCACGCTTCAGAGGGAAGCCTGATATCTTCAGCCTCACAGACCTTTTACTTCTCCATTCTGCTTTCCTCAAAAGGTCATATTTTTACTTTTACAGCAGCACAAAGCACACTTTGCTCTGCACTACTTTTTTTCTGGCATCATATCAGCTTGTCAGACTTTAATTTGGGATAAAGGCAGGAAAAAAGAGAGGAAAAAGCCCATGGACCATGGTCTGATGCCTGGCTATGTATGACAATGAATCCTTGAAAATTTCTTTGCTGCTGGTCGATAAAAGCCTCACTTGGTTGTCTGATTTACTTATGAATTGAAAAATGAATACATTATTTTACCTTCTCACACCATCTCTGAAACACAGCAAGGAGGCCAGAGAGCATGGCTATTTGTATGCTCTGAAATAATACTTGATGACTTTTTTTTTGTGCCTCTCTTACATTAAAGACCCCCTGAGGTAAAATGAAAAAAGATGGCATGCTGGTTCTTGATTGCGGCAAAAACGTCAAAAAGCAGGAATAACACGCATAGTAGAAATCCATAATTCAAATGGCCTGACATGCGAAGCTCACTTGTAAGTAATTGTAAAGTAAGATGATTCACTTCACAATTTTTTTTCTTTTGCATCACAGTTGGACTGACATCTTGTTCTTATCGAGTAAGCCTGTGATGCACCATAGGAGAGTTCCCAAGGCAATATAGAAGCAAATTCTTCAGTAGATAAGATTAGCTTAAATTCAAAGCCAGCACACCCAGTAAGTTTCTGAACTATGGGTGTGATATATTTAACTACAGTGTTTCATCACTGCTGGTGTGTTTTTAATCAATATCTCCACAAATTAAAAAGAAAACTCGGAGCGCTATGAATGCATTTCAGACATCCAAACACGAACCCCTGCTGATACTCTGTCCATAACTCGCTTTCATCAAAATTAACTCTTTGTACTGAGCTCTCATTTTCATTTCATGGGGTCTTAAAATATTCATGCCGAATTGACTGGTTGCACATGAAAAAAAAAGAATCCAAGGTAATATCCCAGCAGCCAACAGGATATGAAAATTTAAAAACAAAAAGCTGAATTATCAAATAAAAAATATCACTGTGAGTTATCCAAAGATATATGACATTTCATGATAGACAGAATGTGGGTACGCACACAGCACAAAAACTAATATCTTCTTAATAACTTGTGTCGTGTCCTGAGTCACAGTCAAATTACTTATTGTTTGTACACTTCAGGCTTCAAATTGCAGTGTCTTTGCTGTTTCATGTTTCAGTGGAGCAGGGATAAAAAGGGGTGTTCAGAGATTCTCCCAGAAGAATGTAATACTGGCTGAGCACTAATCTGATCTCTCACTCGCACCTCTGGGTAACGATTCCCTCCTCTCCTCACCTACAACTGCGTTGTTTTTTCTAATTTAAATTTTCATTTATACCTTTCTTGATATCTGCACATACTATTTTTCTAATATTATTTTCTCTGAGCCAGGATGAAGATGCTCACATGAAAAAGGAGAGCAGGGGAAGAGAAATGTCATCTGCCTGTACTATGTTAACAGTGGGGAGAAAAAAAACAAGGCAAGCAGTGAGTAACTCTTTGCTCGCAGTGCTTGAACAGTCCTGTTGTTTGGTATGCAGTATGCTTATAGGTTATTCCCAGTGTGGGGAGCTCAAGGCTGAATCACGGTTTGTGCATAGTTTTTGGTTTTTTTTTTAAACCTGTGAGCAGGATAAGGGATGAGCTCCAGAGCTTTACAGTATAACTGCAAAGAAAGATATTCTTTTCATACATTAAAAAATGCTTAATGTTTGTGGATTGCTGGCTCAACATCGATTTAATATAATTATTCAAGCTCACTATTTGCTTCAAGAGAGCTTATTATTTTGCTTTTGTTATGTGATTCAATTTAAATTTGGTAAACACAAATTGATTCAGAAACAATTAACTAAAATGGTTTCATCCCTTTATTTTGACAATTGCACACATCAAAGAATGTGTTTACTTATGATTTCCCAAACAGGGTTTGGCTAATATTTTAGTCTGAGCAGTTAAATTACTTGTACTTTGACAGTGGCAGCAACAGCCTTCGTATTAGTGACATTTGCTGGAGTCTAAGCATTTATGTTGCTGTCAGTGGCAGCAACAATAATGGCAGTAATGGCAGCAGCAGTGATAGTGCCAGTTTATGCTTTTCAATCCAAAAGAATGAGTCGTTTCATTTCAATTTGACTATTGCAATTCAAAGTGCTTTCGTATTGATTGACACCAAAGCCAGAGTGATTTGATTATTTCTTTTAGCAATCAATGCATTTTATTGGCATCATTTATAATTGATGCATCGATGCAATGAACACATCTACAGAGCAATTCGGAGGCACTCCTTCTCCAAGTATTATGCAGTGATATTGTAAATGTCTGTACACAGTCTGACATGATGGAGTTCATAAGCCTGAGCCACTGCAGCAAAACATATCTGCAGCCTTCTTCTAAACTGTTCCAGCTGTCACTGATTTTTACACCAACTGCTCTGTAATTTACACCTGTATGCTGCACGTAAGGTAAAGGCAAACACCTTGACAGTTACATTTGCTCTGGGTAAAAATATGTAACTGAGGGTTTGTGTGAATAATGTCACACTCGACACCTGCACACACATATATTATATCTGATCTACGCCTCTGATAGTCTGCTCACGTACATACAGTCCTTCTCCATTGCAAAGGACCCTTCAGGAACATTCAGAGAGAGGAACCAACAAAATACTCCTGCAACAAGTTCCCCCTTACTGAATTTTAAAATAGTCAGAAGACTACGCCACAGAGGTGTTGATTCAACAGTGCAATGAGTTTCGCGGACCTATTTTCTAAAGCTCACCCTGTCTAACCCTACCTCTTCAAATCAACAACAAAAACTAAAACCTCTTAACATGCCATCCTGGTGAATCAACGGCACTCTGACAGTCTCAACAAAACACCGGGATTCGCATTAAAATGCTTTTTTTTTTTATCAGACTCTTTTGTTGACACTTACATTAGCATTATTGTCATGAATTGTGAATAATACATACGCAATGATGCAAAAATAGACAAAAGGAAACATTCTTCATTCGAGCTCTGCATTAGCTCGACAAGCAGGGTCTTGACAGGACTCACAAGATCACAAAAATTACTCTAAGAATTCTTGAATAAACTGGATCAATTGTAATGTAAAAATAAGATTGACACTGATTATTAATTAAATAAACTGCACCATGTGGAAAAAAGTGTCATTAAGGATGTTCATTACGACTTGTTTCCCTGACACTTAAATAGAGGTTTAAACTTGGACTAGTCGACTAGTCAAAACGTAAGAAAATAATCCAAACACAGTCAAAATTTTATGTATTTTATGTCCCTGCTGGTTGGATTCATGGCAAGAATGTGCATAATGCAATGTTAATTCCACTAGGGACAAAACTTGATGATCACTAACATTTGGTAAAAGTTTTTGGTGATAATAGGGGGGAAAAACAGCTGTATTGATATCGGTTGTCAGCCAAATGAGTTGTTATATATCAGCACATCAAATATCAGCAAAATAATCCAACATCCTGCATCCTGTAAAACATGAAAACAACTTACTGCATAAAAGTTTACAAATAACATTTCATGAAAACAATATTCTTTAGACAAATACATTTTTAGGAAAGGCACCTGATTATTTTTACAGCCTTTTCACTGAGTGAAAGTAGTTGCATAAAACAGTCATAATTTCAAATATAAATTTTCCAGACTAGTATTTTAGGAGCCCACAAGCAAGGGTAGCAACATTACTCGATGATTCTGCTTATTGCGCACATCCCAATTAATGATATGATTTTTTTTTGGCATCAAACATATGCCATGGCACTGCATGTTTACACTGCTATAAAACTCCACATATATGCCACAAAGAATAGCTGTGGAGGTGGAATATTGTAGGTGAAGAAGAAGACAAATGCAAAGTGGTGGCTATTGTAGTTGAAGCCAAGCCTGAATTATATTGTCGCTACATTGTTCTCTGTGAACAAAAGTCAATGCTTTAGAAAAGGAATGTTCTATCTTCAATTTACTCAAGGCCATCTCAAGTCAATAATGGGCAGATTATGAATCTGAGTGGTCTTAAAAAAGACCTCCCTGAGGATAAAAGACCCAAATGGAGGCAGACAATGCACATGCATGGCTGCCTCCATATCTCAGAGGAACAGAGAGCAGTCTGATAGACTTCATCCTTTGCCACACACTTGATCTATACCGCCTGGTCTTTCAGTGATCCTACACTCTTCACGAAAACAAAAACCATCTTCTAATCTTCCTCCTTTTCCAGTCCAAAACCTAAGTTTAAACTAGTTACCAATGCACTGTAAGTAGCATGCAGAACTAGAATTTTATATGGCCAAAGATTCTTTAGTTATAAAACAAACTTTTGAGTACCTTTTGAGTAATGATTTCTGCACATCTCTGGCAAAGCACCAACCCATTTCTTGGAGACATTTTTGGAAACAGCTAAAAGGTCTGTGGCTGCAGGCTCCATATAATGAAGTGGTGCATTTAAATGAGAGACAGCTCTGGGACGACCAAGTACACTTCACCCAGATCAGTAAACACTGAAATAAACTGGAAGCTAGAGGATGAAGAAAGGGAGGAGAGGACAGCTGAAGGAGGGGAGACAGAAAGAGAGAGCACAGAGGAAAGAAAGCAAGAAGAAGAAGAGAGACAGACCCGCAAACAACCTGCAAATATTGGAAGTTTTAAGAGGAGAAGGGATTAAAGAGGATAGAGGGTGAAAATGGCCAAAAGCCACAAAGAGAAATGACAAGATTGGAAGCAACATTTCCCAGTGGATTTTATTGGGTACTGTGATAGCAGGACACTGATGCAAGTATAGAATACCTTATATATCCTTAAAAAACAGATATAAGTTGTGTCCACATAGATACAACATACTTAAAGTACTTACTGAATACTACATATTTAAAGAGCTAGTTCCCAAAAAATGAAAATTCAGTCGTTATCGACTCACCCTCATGCCACCCACTCATGCTGGGTGGAGTTTTATGGTCCACAAATCACTGCCGGAGTTTCACATGAAAAGGTTTTCTCCCAAACATTTGAAGCACCTGTTAAAAAATACATAATAAAACCACAAAATGTCTCCATACTGCTCGTCCGAAGTAATGCGAATATCCTGAGGCCCCAAAGTGCCATACACACAGTAGTTTTAAATCTGACAAAGGGATTTGTTGCTTGCTGCTAACTCTCTCTATGTGTGTGGGGGAGGCTTCCGTGAACCATGTTAACCCTGGCATGCAGATACCACAAACTGACGTTAGTCTCTCATGCTCATGTGAATGCGGCTCCCACACTAGTGGCTACAGGCTACAACAAGGCTAAAAAAACATGACACCAGTAATGTTTTTCAAAACAACTTGGCATGTCGGGGCTTTTTTTTAATGTTTAGATCTTGGTCACCATTTGCTTCAATTGTTTGGGACATGAGTGTGACGCCTTTTCCCTGTAAAACTCCGGCAGTGTTTTGTGGACTATAAACCTTCACCCAACTTTCTATCAGCATGAGGGTGAGTAGATAATAACAGGATTTTTATTTCTGGGTGAACTATCCCTTTAAGAGAAAAGGCTAAAAATAAACACAGGAAGACAGGCATACAAAAAAGGAGCCCTCAGCCATAGGCGTCTCATTTAAATTTCATAATTAAGTACAAATGGAACTATGAAGAGGACGACTTTTTTCTTTAAATGCCAAATGGCCTTAAGAACAAGGAAAATGTTTGGTAATGTATTGCCAACAAAAAATGCTCCCCCTTAGGCAGCACTGGAGTCAATCTACTGCAAATAATATGCTAGCAATTTTCTCCATGGCAACCTAATGCCAGAACAGGCTGTAGACTGGTGTGCCAGCGGGCAGACAGTCACAGGGGTTTTACAGTGTGGCTGTGAGGCAGTAAGAATGAGCAGAAGGTTGTACCAAACACAACGATAACTAACCATCACAAACTCACACACAAAGAGAAACAGCAAGAGAGAGGAGAGAACAGGGCATGTAGCCACCCAGCACAGAAATACCAACCAAGACAGAACGAAAGGTTAAAGAAATTAGTTTGTAGTGCTGGCAGGAAGTTTCTCGGTTACACATTTGAAATTTAAAAGATGTTTAATGTCAATAAATTGTAAACTAATCTTTTTCAGAGAATTATTTTTATGTTAATTTTTGCTGGGTAAAAGCGAATAAAAAAGGCATTCTATCTCTTGATACGGGGTGATATAAAGGGTGATAAAAAGCTACAGGGCTGGTTTATGCTTGTTAGTCTAACATGGCTTTGGCTAGAGCCTTTTAGGCTACCCACGTAGGACATATTTACAACCTCAAGTTGCTTCACAAAGAGGCAGCATCTGGTTGTCAAGAAAAGGCTGCAGCTTACAAAAATAATCAGATGACAGGAAAGAGAACTTTCCTATCAAATCCTCAAGTGCTACCACATTACATTCATTTTTCCACCATATATTTACACACCAAGGACTCCACAACCGAGCCGTACTTCAACACACTGAATAACACTGAAATTCCCAAATTTTTGACTAAAATGACCATTCAAGCTCACTGCCAGTTCACTCTCACAAAGTTTTTACAATTAAATCCAATTCCATTATGTGGTGGCAAGAATTTCATGATAGTAATGCTGTAGTATTGAAATGGTATCTATCAAAATGACTCTGTATTGGTGAGATATGACTGAAAATGGGCGATCTAGTTCATAGCTGAGTGGTTAGAGCACATTGTCCATGAACGCGAATGCCCTGAGAAGCAATTACCCGGTTTATTCCCATACTCCCCACATTTCCTGTCTCCATCACTATAAAATAAAGACATAAAATGTCTGCAAAAATATCATTAAAAAAGTAAACAGGAAACCTGTGTGCCTCATCTTGAAATGTGTGCAGTTTTGGAGTTTGTCATGCAGCTTAATGATGTTTGGGAGGAAATGGTGCTGTGAGAGCAGAAAGTAATTTAAGGTATGTTTGTCAATCAATCTGTATGAATATTAATATGTTGAATTAATAATGATGAACACACCAACAGTATAGTTCCCAACCAGTTGAAAATGTAAACACACCAAGAGCAAAGCTGCATATTTTTACACTTTTTTTTGCTCCTCTTTAGCAGAGAGCAAACACCTCCCAAATACAGTCATTCCCCAGGACAGCAGTCATCTCTGAGTAAGACAACATTTAAAAACCCACATAGAGTAGTATTACATTTCATAGTTATATATGATGCTTGTTTGCTATCATGACCATACTTTATGACAACCAAGCCTCACTTATATGAAATACCTTTCATTTTTGTGTGATAACTTCACTTTTTTCACAATTTTGTCAGTTTTGTCTATAGACTGCATAAAAGAAGTGGCCAACAGGAGCCAACACAACCGATCACAAAAGTGAGGTCTGATTGAATAGAACTCAAACAATAGACCCTATGACTAAATAACCCTACGTCTCACTTGATTTATTATCTCAGTGAAAATATTCCCAATGAGTTTATGGTCAGCATGATATTCATTTTGTAAATTCTAGTCTAATTTAGAGTTAAATAGACAATAAAACAGGGTTTGCTTTAGGGTGTGGCTACACTGCGATTGACACGTTGCTACAATAGTGACGTCCTCGGTATCTCAGTAACATCAGCCCCTCACTTCTCCAAAGTTCCATTTTCCAATACAAATATGGTCACTTTCTGCTCCAAAAAAGCCAAAATAGCAACGGCAGAAATGCCAACTGGAGGAGTCACAATGAACCAGTGGGTGAAGTCATGGTGCAAGTCCATATATTTCATATAGTCCATGGTTTTGTCAAGATCATGTGCATTTTGGCAAAAACAATGACATAATGAAGTTGTCTAATACGTCGGGGAATGCTAAAGCTTTGTTTCAAGGCAGTTTAACTCCACTGCTAAGCCAGTAAATTCACATTTGAATATGAGTGCTTGTTTACATTGGGGATCAGACAATATGGGATTAATCACTTCTGAGTCATCTCAAAAGATAAATATCAGTCCTACAAAGTGAATATTTATCTATCAAAAAATACACACTGAACAAAGGGAAAAAAAGACAAACAAATCATTCTGAAAATGACTTGGGACATCAGTTTGTCAGAGCGAAAACATAAAACAAACAAATGCAAAACAAAAACAAGAGAATCTTACTCTCTCTTAGAATATTCTCCTGGTACCATTATAATATATTAGTACCTCTGAAGACTCTTTCTATTGCGAATCGTTAGAGCCAACGGCAAGACTTCATAGCTTTTATTCAGAGAGGCACTCCTTATTCCCCTTCAAAGTCCTGGGGGAAATCGAAGACAGCAAATACTGCAGGTGCAGGCATTGCTGCAGAACAGTGTAGTACGGGTTTATGAGTGAAACCGGAGTGGCGAAGTGTGAGGATATGAACATCTCAAAACGAGTATGCACTGGAGAGAAAACAACAGGCTGAGACGGAGATGGAGAACTAGAGAGAGAGGGAGAGAGACTTACTTTTGATGTTCCTTTTAATAAAGTATTACCTTAAAATGAGGACAAAAACATCAGCAAGTCAAACAACTGAACTGACACACACACACACACACACACACACACACACACACACACACACACACACACACACACACACACACACAAAAACACACACGCCTCCCAATTGCACTCTAGCCAAATGAAAGCAAAGATAAAAGCAATGACACTATCTGATATAATCAGCCCGACGCAGCTCATGTTACAAATAAAAATTCAAATATAAAATAATCAAACTCTGCTCACCCACAGAGGAAAGTGCCCTTGTGCATTCTCAAAAAGCATCAGTGCCATTTCTTAATCGATAAAACATGAACTTAATCTTGACGTGCTGTGACCAGCACACACAGCCACCAGACCCAGAGAGAGTGAGATGTATTTCATCTATTCATTTTGTTGCATTCCTTGCCAATACACCTCATTTGAATTGAATTGACAGAGAGAGAGAGAGAGAGAGAGACAGAGAGAGAACTGGCTTGTAGGCTGGTGCATCACACAGTTGGCAGGGTATCATGAGTAATGGACAATGGCCTTGGAGCGCATTACATTCTACCTAGCACAGAGCTGGTGTGTGTTTGTGCGAGTTTGGGGCTGTGAGGGTATAAAATTGGAAAACAGCAGTCTGAAAAAGCAAAATTGCGGCAGGAATATTGAATTTTGAAGGAATGTTATAGTGCAATCACCCGACACAGGGTGGCTGCAATCAAACATTTGCTCACCAGATGGAAATTACCTGTTACCTCTGCAACACGAGCCAGCAGTTTTTTTTTCCTGCAGCTTTTGAAAAGGGGGCCAGACAAAGCAGCTGGAGCAGAAGGTGGGAAGTTGGATAACCTGTGTTTTGTTTATTTCAGATTATACTATAGCCAATGTTTTGAGTATGTTGACTATAAATAGAAAGAGACCAAAAAACCCAGATGGAGAGATGTAGAAAGAGAGAGAGTTGGAAAGAGAGACACAGAGAGAGGCTCTGGCATTAGACGTCTACTCCACAGAGCGGGGTGATTCAGTCTGTCAACGCCCACAGAGCCTGCCCATCCTCATAAAAACAATGATTCTGACTCGGCTCACCAAGAAAACAACGTGACATTTAGCTGTAAACCCTGGTCTAAAACTCCCACGCAGACACAAAAGCGTTATTGGGAGGAAAAAAAACACATCCTATTGAACAGATTACAGAGAAACAGATATAACGACCCTCTGTGACAACTTGTAAAAAGCCGATGCATGCTGGAAAGTCTCGATGACATTTACACTTAAACCCTGCATGCACGCACACTCCAACAAGCACGCTTTCTTCCCCTCACGCCCACTCAAATAAAATTAAGCTGAAGCATAATGAGTGAATCTGCAGATATGTAAGGATGCACCAAGACAATAAGGCATTTCTGAGCACTGCAACAAATAATCAGTTACGTGATGATCCCGTAATCACATTAGTGATAAAAATCCCATTACCTCCTGATTATACATCAGCCTCCTTGCTGTCTTCAAGTGCTCTGTAGAACAACCAATGAGGATGATAGAAAAATGACTAAGCCGTTTCCCCTGAAGGTCCCCAGCCATACAAAGCCTTACTTAACCCATAGCCTCACATAACCCGCACAGCATGGACCCTGACTGCACATAGCCTGTAGATCATCCTTCTTTCACAGCAACCACTCTGGGAATAGACACTAAAATAAAACTTATTTGGGTGCCTCTGTGAAACAATGACTAAAGATGTACTCACACAAAATCTAATTCTAGACAGTGGATAATACTAAATTTCACCCTTTCAGTCATTTCGCACTCATGCTTTTCGGCTGGTAATGCCATACTCTCTTAGCTATCTTTCTTTTTTTTTTTTGTTGTTGCCAGTCTCTCCCACACGCACATGCAGCCTTCCTGCTATGCTATCACCACATGTCTCACTTCTACTCTTCATATTTTTCCAATGGGAAATGTCAATTATCTCAATTTTTTCTAACCTCTTTCCTACTTCACCTTTTTTCCCTATTATCCATCTTCTCTAAACTTGCAGACATCTTTATCGACTGTTGGAATATCTGCCTTTCACATCAAAACTGAAAAAGAAGCTCCACTGCAGCGTTTCTTCCAGAGAAAAGCACAACAGGAAAGGAGACAGACGTCGTGTGGGCTGGGGTGTCATGCACCCAGAGCCACAGAAAGGTAGTGATGGTTGGCTGGGGTGAGATGAGTTGCTTTGTTTTTAGGACCCACTTTGGGGCTACATTCCCGTTTGGGGACCTGAGCAGCTTAATGTCAGATGTATTAAAATGACAAGCTGCCATATGGCATCAGAGATGACAGCCATCTTAGAAGATTCGTTCCTGTGACTGCGTCTAGCTCTACTCTTTTAACTCAATCACAAATTAACAGAAGGGGGAAAACAATACTACACATCTCCACATTTATCTAGTGGTTTAACGGACAGAATAGAAGCTGGAAATGTCTTTGAGGTTTGGGTGAAATGAGGGAAGAAGAGATAAACAGGAGGAAGAAAGCCATAAAAGTTTTTTTCAGGGAAAGTGATCACATAAGAGGAATATGAAAGAAGAAAAATTGCCTTGTTCGGAGGAAGAGACACTTTTTTTCTCTTTGCTCCACAGTATTGTGTCCCTGGGTGATTGTGTAGAATATGTATGTGCGCTCTGTGAGCCGAATATTGAACGTTTCATTTTACCCAATTCACTAAGACGAGAGATTGATTCTCTATTTAGAATTCAGAGAAGCAATTAAGGGTAAAAGTCTGTTAGGGGCCATTACACCTAATGTACACTTTCTTCGAATGGGCAGTACAATGAGTTTAGACTGTTGGAACAACTGTAACTATCCAGATCAATACTAAATGAACTCCAGATCCAAGCAGAATGTAAGTCCGTCAGACAAGCTCAATGCTGAATACAATTTAATATAAGGTGGTGGACGATAAGGAGCGTTTAATAATGACACGTGTGATCTTGCCCAGATTGCCGTAAACCCATGTGACAATGGTTCTCTACCAGAGACTAAAAACATCTGCACACCCAACAAAGCTTTATCTTTGACAAAATAAAGAAAGCAAAGATAAGCTTGAATTGATTTTGCAAACCTCTCTTTCAAAAGATCCTCTTTATTTGAGGTGGGGAGAAGAGGGGTGGGAATATGCAGAACCACCTACGCATATTCCTAAGAAGTAATCCAGAAGGCTGTTCACTGACGTGTGTAGCACTCAGGCAGCTCCACAAAGACACATGCAAATGAAGTAAAGTCTCAAGTGGAGCAACAGGGGGAAGAGGGGACCAAATAGCGAATCACTGTCAACTGCTGAGTACAAATATGGAAGAGCTTAGCCTTGGAAGCATTTTCATAGTCAAAGGACTTAACACACAACTGAAAGAACAATAAGTCACTACCTCTTCCCCAACTACCCCTCCTGTTCTACCCCTCTTCTGACAATGATTTTTCTTTCGCCTGTCTGCAAACTGTATGACACAACAGCTCATTTAATTAAAATGACTTGGCAATACCAAAAACAGGAGCCAAAGTGGTGGCAATAAAACTAAACTACCTACATCATACTTAAAAATAACTACCTTCCTTGAGACCCCGAAATAACAGCCTTATTATTCCTGTCTATTCCTAACACCACTCTGTAAACACGACTGTCTGCCAGTGTGTTTGGAAGTCATGCATGCCCCACTTAAGCTACAAGAAATGGAGGAGGCCACACTTTTGCAATCCGCTGCAAAAACAGGATTGCCTAGAGGGGTCATGTCTGACTCTCTGATGCTCGGCTTTGATGTTCAACAGTTTGTAACATTGATGTTCACCTGCAAGATGTAGCTGTGTATGTGCATGCAGTTGGGGCTGGACAATATATCAATTTTATATTGATATTGTGATATAGGACCAGATATTGTTTTAGATTTTGGATATCATAACATCTTACTGAATGTCTTTTCCTGGTTTTAAAGGCTGCATTGCAGTAAAGTGGTGTCATTTTCTTAATTGAGGATATTGTTCTAGCTGTTCTATTATTTGCCTTTACTAGGGCTGCAACAATTACTGTTCAATTAACAGCCAACTCATTTTTAAAAAAAATGATGAATCGGTTGCAGTATTTTTTAAAGAAAAGGAGAAAAAAAGCTATTACTGGAGCTTCTTAAATTTTAATATTTTCTGGTTTCTCTATTATTCTATGACAGAAAACTGATTACATTTCAGTTAAAAAACAAGCTATTTGAGGACATCATCTCGGGCGACTGACATTTTTTAACCATTTTCCGACTTTTTTTTCTTTTGACGAAACAAAAAATAGATTATTCTAGAAAAAAAATCAACAGATTAAAGTAGCAGCCCAGTATTTACCATCTTAGTCATCATATCATCTTGTCAAAAATTGAACTGAGTAAATATTTAGTGAGAGCACCAACAGTCAATGCAACGATATCATCACAATATCGATATTGAGGCATTTAGCAAAAAATATTATGATACTGATTTTCTTCATATCGCCCAGCCCTACATGCTGTGATATAGACAGTTAAATATGGGTACGTCTCCTAAATATGTACAGACTCATGCATTCACACACACGTACTGTGAATAGGACTTACATTGCCGTGGTTGATGAAACCGTGTTCCCTGGCGATGCGGTCTGCTTCCTCTGGCCCCCCATTGATCTGGACAGCCCAAGTGTTGGTGTAGACCTCTGCAGCATTAATCCACTTCAGTTCTGCCGTCAGGAGGACATGGACTGTCCATAAGTGAAGCAGGGCCACCCTGGCATCCATGAAAAGGAGAGCACTTCACAGGGCAGTCTATCCGTCCGTCTGTCACTGCTTTCCCGGGCAGAGTGGGGCTGCTCTACCTTACAGCGGCAAAGTAGAACAGTGGCCTAGAGATGAGAGGACAGAACAAGCTATAAACACAAACATGGCCTTCTTAACTGGGTCACTTTTGGGCCTGAATTACCTACTGCAGATACCATTCAGAGTATAAACCATAAACTGCAGCAAAAATATGAGCAGCACACCCACAGACCTTATCATGCATCATACTTAGCTCGCTGTTCACTGTCAAACTCAGAGGGAAAAAAACATCTTCATAAATGTGCAAAGCATAAATATTAGGTCGAAACAGAGAAGGGTTCTGTTGAAAACAGAAACGTTTTCCAGTCCTCCCTCATCCTTTTCAGACCTGAAATGGTAATATATGATAATGAAATACAGTAGGCATGTTGCTGCAGTACAGGACGAGCTCTATGCGAACCAGTACGCAGCTACAGAAGTTGTGGCAGCTGGACAGGCCAAAGGCGTTTTATTGAGAGGACATTTAAACGCTCACTCAGGCACCACTCTTAATTTTAGGCTATTCCAAGAAATTTAAATTAATCCAACCACTTATTAGGTATGAGAAGACACTGTAAAGCATATTTTAACTGAATAGTTAAATAACAAGCGTGATAAAAAGGACCATAATTTGAGCACATGTTCAAAAGAAAAAGGTTTCCAGGCTGGGGCATTTTGCGGGCTTTTGATTTTGTACGTCTTTGAGTGGTTGGAAAGGAGCCCGTAAGTCACACATAAAAGGAAAGTTCTGTGTTAAGTTAACTGACTCTAAGTGAGACAGACGATGATAAGGTGTGGGATCCACTACGTGTTAGAGTCCGTCCTAGGAAAGATGAAGAGGAGGGAGGTGATGCAGGTGTAAATGCTTGTCCACTGCTGCTGATCCCACCAACGTGCCATTCAGCAAGTCAATCCCTTCTACACTGATGTCGAAAGGAATACTTTAAGTGTTCAATTTAAGCCTTTTGAATTGAACACATTTAAGTCAGTTGTGTTCACTTCTGACTTTCTGCTGGATTTTCTGGGAGCTTTAAAAATTCAAAGAAATTGAATTTAGAATATAAACCTTCCTAAACTGAAAGCACATCTAAGAGAGGGGATAAATCCATGGGTGGAAATATCTCTTACGATTTGGTTTGAAATTCTCACAATGTGGAGCAGGTCAGGATGTTACAATGGGTTGCATATGATACTGAGTTTATTCCAAACAGAACAAATACAAGGTTTAAATCCTGGAAAAGGGGACCTGAAAAGAATGGGAGCTCGTGAAGAAGTAAAAAACTAGAACCCTCCATTATTAATGGATCAATATGGCTTAACCTGTCAGGATTTTTACATATACTCGTAACTGAGGAACTTTTTAGACCGAATGATAAGAAGGGAAGTCAGATGGGTGAGAGTTAGAAATTTAAAAAGTGTTTATCTCAGAATATGGTCTTAATTCTGGCAGGAAGTTAATATTGAAACTATATAAAGTGGAGTAGAAAAATTAAAAGGAAATGACACATTATGTATGAAAAAGAAGTGGGAGAAAGAGGCAACTATTCAGTTATCAGTGGATGAATGGAAATAGATCAATGAGCAACGTTTAAAACAACTTGCTCCTTATTCTGGAGAGAATATGAATTGAAAATATTATACACTTATATGCCAACACTGGCATATAAATAATATCAAGAAACAAAGTATCAGATCACTTCCATGTTTTGTTGGGGTTGCCCCTCTATCCGCATTTACTGTTTAGAACAACAGAAATGTACAGAGAAAATACTGAGGATAAAATGTTCCCTTACATTTGAGATATTATACTGGGGGAAAATGGAAATATGATTAAAAGGGTTTGGAGACCAATTTTTTAGGATAAGGTAACTGCAAGTAAAAAAGCTATCACTAGAAAATGGATGAAGACAGGAGTACTGTCTTGGAACAGGACAAAATGAATAGAATTTGGGAAAAACTGATTAAATATATATCCCCAAATAGAGAATAGAGCGTGAAAATTGAAGAATCCCTCGGTTCATTTTAACAGATTTGGGCTGTACTTTCACTAGTTACAATGGAAAAAAAGTACATAGAGTTTTACCAAAAAAAGTACAGAATAGAGGATGGTTTTTTTTCTTCTGCGAGCCTTTTCACTTTCCTTTTTTGATTTATATATTTCAAATTACTGACTGAAAGGGTTTGGACAGATACATATGTGTATGTATGTGTATGTGAATGTGTAAATGTATGTTTAAATGTAACTGTGCATGCATATACACATATGTGTATGTATGTGAATATATGTGTGTATAAGAGGAAATAAAGTCAGACATGCTGATGTAAAGATGTGTATGAAGTCCTCCTCATGGATCTTGAAGTCAGTCCGTTCACTTATTATTTCGATCATTATTAAATGTTATCTTAAAAAATACAGAAAATGTATAGAGGAGGACAAATGTTTTATGGGTTTCTTGGTTATCTATCTCAATGAAAACAGAATTAGACCATAAACACCCAATATCAATCTTAGCAGTTACAAAGGGAAGTAAAACTGGGGAAAAGAATTGAGCACATAGGCTGGTTGTTCTACTCGTCGCAATCGCTGGATGTCCTCGGCAGTATTCTTTGTTTTAGCCTGGCGAAGATGCCAAAGTTAGGTCAGAATACATCAGTACCAATGGGCAATAAAAGTGACTGAGCACATACATGCTCACCCCTTTATTTTGAGCACTCCATGAGATAATTAAACGCTCCAACCTTGCGTCACACTGTCACACAGTTGTGCTCACAAGATTTTCCATGACCTATCAGGCAGACTGTCATGACATTTGCTCAGCAGTTTTAGACAACCAAGGAGATAAACCATTTTGACTCTAATGACCATGTGGTTTTTCCTCCATGGCAACCCTCAGGACAAATTGACATTTTTTATCCCAACTCCCTTAAGGCTTTGGTGAAATCATCACTGTGGTGTTCATTCCAAGAGTTTCAAGCTGTGGTGCGTGCTGAACTCTGCAAACTTTCGAGGGTTGCTCTGCAGCTTTAGACTTTCAGTCTTGTTAATGAACTTTTGAAAAACAACAGGAGCTTATGTCTTCTCCAAAGTACCGCAAACCTGCAGGAGAACAGACTGCTCCACTGACCACTGTGCATGAGTGTTTTCAGACTCCACATAGAGCATTAAATATGAACAAAAAAAAACCCAATGTATTTTCACAGTGCATTCAAATTAAGTGGTGATCATTTTGGTAGTAGGTGGCAGTTCACCTCCCCACCAAGTCTGTTCACCTCCTGACACCACTGTGCTGGTATAGATGGCACATAATAACAGGGGGAAACAACAAACAAAACAGCACGTGGCAGCACCGACAGTACCGGGGAACAGTTCAGGGATTTGACGATGTTACTGTCCAAATATAGCTTCACATGATCTGGGCCAACATAGATATACAACAGGACTGAAAACACCTTAAACTTTAGATATTCTTGGAAACGGGGGCAAGGTTTGTCACAACTGCTCAAGCTTTGATCATGTTAAAAAAAAATCCTTTTAGTGAGAGCATCCATATTGATTTTCCACAGTGAATATGGGTCCTGTCAAATAACTGGCTCCTTCTGGAGGACTAGGAAAATAAAACCTTCTAACTCTAATTGAAAGACTGCTTGGCAGTGTACAATCTGAAATGTAGCAAGGTAATTGGTTTTCAGGTAAGTTCTCCCTTCAATCCAATGTCCAAAACAGGGAAGCATTTCAGAACTTTTTTTTATCAACACTCCAACACCCTTGCCCTTCATTCACCCAAACAATTACCCCCTGTTGCTGGAGGATTGTGCACATCTGAACTATTCAAAGAGGAGACGCTCACTGAATACATTTATGGCTTCACAGATATGTTTAGGAGTGGGTGTGACTGGAGAGCAGCAGGAGAGGTGGTGGAAACATGACCAGGGGCTGTCACTCCTCCCGTGGTGCAATTCTTCTGAGCTCATTAGATGCTATGCTGGAGTGACAAAAACAGGAGCAGGGGGTCTGCTGTCAATGAGAGGGCTGAGAGAGGGAGTGATACATGGGAGACAGAGGAGGAGAGAGATGAGGGTATCCCTCCCCTTTGCAGCATTGCAGAATATAACGAGCACATAATAACACAACACCCCAAACACCTTCCATCAAAACACAGCCTGAAGAGGAGTTAACAAGAGGCTGCTTACTCTTACAATATACATCAAAGGCCTAAAACTGAGCTGAAACTTCAACCTTCAAACCACAGGAGAACCTAAGACTTTAGGATCTAAACTGCAGTGGAAAACAGAAAATCGGTTGCATAACCTCTTTCGAGATTAGCAGCATACTCAAGTAAGTGAGCCTGTAGAAATGCAGAGGTGGATAAGTGACCTGTGGACCCGCAGTACGCTAAAATAACATGACAGCTTTGAATTATTAATTCAACCACCTTCTGTTTCAAGCTATTGACAGACCTCCAACTGTAGTTCAATATCTCAAGGCAATAAGCATGGTGAGAATTTTTGATCAAAGATTCCTGTTTTTCAAAAAAAAAAAAAAACAATAAAAAAAGCCAACTTTCTATTATTGAACAGCAGCAGCAACAACAACAGGTAGTTCCTTTCAGAACATTTTGCTAAGACGTTCTGTTTAGAAAATTCATAATGACAAATCCTCTCCCCTGCTTGAGCGACGACAGCTGAGGTGCACTTGAGGAGCGCACTTCACCCCCAGCCGCACTGATGAAGCTGCTCAGTGTCTTACAGAACAATGACGGTGGGGTACAAACTAACCCCGGAGTAATTCCTGTCCTGCCATGCCCCCTCACTATTTGACTGCACCGAGAAGAGAGATGGATCAGCAAAGCACTAACACTGTGCAATTATTATGGTCTTGATATGTTCATATGAGCCTGTGAGCAACATTCAGCTGTGTCGAGCACGGCTGGATATTCTACAGACTTCGGCAGCTTTGAGGAACACTATCTTTTAAGATCTGTTACGAATCAGGCTGCTGGAAACGGATTGAGTCGAAATCTAGCAAGATCTGCGGAGGCCGTGATATCAATGCAATAACATTTATACTGCAGAGATGCTATGATGAAGCAACTTTTTGAAAATGATTAAGTTTATCACCAACTAATTTGATAATCTTTTATCAGTTTGAGTAATTTTTTTAGGACAAAGGAAAAAATCAAAAGTCTCTCATTTCCAGCTTCTTAAACCTAAACACTCTGTGTTTTTATTCCTCTCTAAACTGAATATCTTTGGGTTACCCACTGTGAAATGTGGATATTTCTTTGTGTATTAATTTGCACTTCTCTCTCTATATATATATATGTATGTATGTGTGTGTGTATGTGTGTATATATATATATTTATATATATATATAATCAGTTCATCATCACTTATATTTTTATTCGTTTATGTTTCTTTAATCATTAATATATGACAGCCTGAGCAACTGACTTGTCGAATGAATGTGATTCACTGGAACGGAGCTTTTATTTGAAGTCAGCTCTTATACGTTCTTAACATAATCGAGTGGAGGCTGGCTTGAGTGCAGTCAAAAAAACACTTATATTTTAGCTCCTTTTCCAGCACCACTGACGAAAAGCCAAATCCAGTAACGTTAGTCACAAACTACAGCCAAAACAAGCACGTCAGGATTTGTGCATCACTATTAAGTGTCCGCTGGAAACACTTCTGTTGTGTTGTGATTATTATAGTACATTTTGTTAATGTGTTGTTTTGTGGGATTTGCAAGGCATTCTCCAAAGGCTGTAGGTGTGTCTTCAAATTGGTGAAGATGGTTTCTTAATTTGTGTTTGTTTTGTCTATTTACATGTATTTTCTTAAATTGCAGCACGTATGCTCTGACAGTCACCATAGAAACAGGTGTGAGAATATTTCCTTTAATTAAGACCTTGTGGGCGAATTGTGTATTGAGCAGACTGAATATGGCACGACAGCCTGCGAACGAAGTAAACATGTCTAATTTTATAACTACATTTGAAGTTTACTGATCGTTGGCTAATCTTGTTTACTGTCGCTGCCATTTGATTTCAAGCTTATTGCTGATTGCTCAACTGTAAAATAACTGGCCTCATGAAAAATCTTTGTCACAACTCTTTAATAAAAAAATTTAAGGGACTCTTGCCAAAACAAAATGCATGCCAGACATCAGGGTTGGAAATAAGCACCAGCCACCAGCCACCAGCCAAATGCTGCTAAAATGTGCAAGTGGCTGCTACATTTGCTTTACTCAACGGGCAAAAGAACAATAGTTATCTATTGAGTGGCTGGCAGATTTTGGAAACCACTAAAAAATAATTCTCAACTCTGGTCACGCAGCTCTTTTAACACTCCCAAATATCCGTCTTTGTGTTGGCCTCAGAAATTCAGCAGTGGTCAGTTCAACCTAAGTGAGATGATTACTAAATGATTATCTGCTTGGCCATCAATTCCACTGCTGATTAAAATATTAACAGTCAAACTGATAACGTCATTATCAATATCATGACTAGGGTTGCAGCGATATACCGGTTTGAAGGTATACCGTGATTTGAAAGATGACAATTATAATACCGTGTACATTTGCTGACCTACGATATTAAACAAAATGCAACTGAACGTAGAATCTCACCTATATTTTGGTCATTTTCAAAAGGGAGACTTTTTACACATGCTTCCATTAAAAATTATGGTTTCAAGTCTTAATTAGAGTGATAAGGCATTTGCACAACCTAAACTAACCCTTCTGTTTTCTTTCCTTAAAGGGTCATTCTGACTTAGAATGAGAATAATTCTGTAATACTGTAAAACCATGAAACTGCAACTTTTCGACCGTTATTGTACCATGAAAATCTCACACTGTTGCAACTGTAATCATGGCACTGAGTCCAACACGTTGTTATACTTAATTCTAGTGTTGTAGTCAAGTCCACACTAACCCTATATATGTATATATATGTGTGTGTGTGTGTATAATTTCTATGAACAAATTCAAGCAAATACTGAGAAGCTGAAATTAATTTAACATCAATGTAACTGAAAGAAGTTTGTTGTTGTCTCAGCAGTCTCAGTAGTCGCCGCCTTACAGAACTTGCACTCTGTGGAGTGTTTTCTATTGTTTGTTGTTTTGCATAGGAACTCTCTGTGGTTACAGTAGCCACATTTGATTACAGACAAACTGGCATCTCTGCTCCCAAAACACCACACTACTTCTTTTTTGTGTCGTCTTCGTGGATCTGCTCCCACATGAGTGAAGGGTGGTGGGGAAGGCTGGCAGGAGTTATTGGTGACAAAAAAGAACTAAAAATGACTTGCTTGACTGGCTGGATTTCAAGAAGGACGTTTTACATCCAATCACAGAAATCATGTTAACAAATAAATCTGTTGTGGTCTTGATTAAAAATCCAGAGTCTGCCATGTCCGAGACAAGATCGAGTCAAAATGCATCCGATTCTGAGACTGAGACCCTCTAAAAGTGGTCTTAAGACCAGTCTGGAGACCAAGACCAATTCAAGTACTACAACACTATTTAATTCTGTAAGAATTGCCCAGATCCACCTCTTATTAAGTGTGGGTGGTGAAGAGCTGGAGTTAAGAGATCAGGCTTGAGACTGTAAAGTTGCTTATTAGATTTTCCTACCCATCTGGAAAATGCGTATAACCAGGAAAACACTTGACCCCTTGCTGCACCAGCGAAACTGCAAACAGCAGCAGAAGCCAATGTGTTGTATCTAACAAACAGCATCTGCATTCAGATAACTTTCTCTGCATTAGAGTCACTCCAGTGAGAGGCAATGGACACAAAGCGACTGAATAACACATCTACTCTTGGTGGGGATGAAGACGCGATTTCGATTGGTAATGACAAGCACATGAAGCTGTGACAGACCTTATGCAGCAGCACTCCAGCTCTATTTCAGGCTGCCCAACACCCACCATTCGCTCTGGGCTGCCCTCTCACAGAAAACCAAAGCACAGGAGAGAACTGCAGCATTTGTGAAGTACCACTGACAGCCAAGCATCCTCTCCTGAGAGGGAAAATTGCTCCAAGTTAAGAGTGTGATTGGACAACCAGAGGCACTGCATGGGCATGTTGTGCTCTGTCAGGACAGGGGTACACAGCTTGAAATGAGGTGTACAGCGATCATCTGAGACACACTTTGAAGTGAGTGAGAACGCCGTGGCTGAGCACCACTAAAGCCCGATCCATCTTCACTCCCTGTGCCTACGAGCTACAGAGATGGGGAAGCCTGATAAAGTGTTGTCTAGGGCAGCAGCAATGTGTCCAGGAGAAAGAATCAATTCTGTAAGTAATGTCCCACAGAGAGATCCAACCCAATTTTTACAGCCATCTGAATCTTGGCATTGTTCCCTGTGTCAAACTTCCTCTCATCCACAACACACTCTGCCCTAGTTTATAGATGAGTTATATTGTTGACAAGTTTGTCTTCCTACATCTTTCTCCTCCACTGCATTTCTGTTTTATGCTTCTTATAAAACGTGTGTGCCCAAGAGCTCACAGCTGAAGGGTTACCAGTGCTGTTAAACCCAGCGCTGGTGACGAGTCAATGGGGCAGGAGAGGTGGTGTTTAAGCAGAAGTGCGTTTGAGAGCCACTCAGCTAGACTTCCTCCGGCAACATAAACAACACGCAGGATTTTTAATAGCTTTGAACTCTTAACCCTTTGAAACCTAAGAAAATTGGCTTGATTTCTTTCAAAAACATGGGAAGAAGGCAAAAAAGCAACAAAAGAAGAAATGACCCCATAGTTATCAAGAAATTAGTTTTAAAAAAAAACTGAAATTAGCTGAAAGAAAGAAAGAAAGAAAGAAAGAAAGAAAGAAAGAAAGGGCAAAAAGACTTGGAAAATGTGCTCTAAAAAAATCTAATAATTCTGTAACATAATTTCAAATATGTATATTTGATAATGAAATGAATGTATTTTTTCCCTAGCTTTTATCTTGTTTTTCAATACATTTTTCCATACCTTTTTTTGTTAAAAGAAAGAGAATTCTCTACATCTACTTATTTCTTGTTCAGTGGTTTAAATCGTTGTGAAATGTTGTTTTTGTTTGAAAGCAGCAAAAGAAAAGTGATGTCCACATTTCAAATGATTACCTTAGGCAAGATTTAGGCCTTAGAGAAAGACATAAATTAAAGATTTTTTTTTTTTTTGTAACGGTAATCTCTAATGGGTGATTCGGTCTAATCTGATTGAGCTTGGAGCTGTGTTGTTTGCCTCAAAAACTGGTGACCTTGACTTCCTCCCTTGTTGTAATCCCACTGGGAGTTGAAAATAATGATAACCAGAGGACAGAATAAAATGCGATCGCTTAAAGTTTTTCAGCTTGTTGGTTCAAACTGAGAACACTTTGCTTTTCTTAAAATAGGCACTTATATCTGATGCCAGGGAAGAGGAGCAGTCTAAACAATCTCTCCCTTGCCTGAGAAGCAGGACTAACTGAAATATATTACAGCAATTCCCACCCGTGCACTGATAAAAGTACTTGATGAGGGGTTTAGCCTATTAAGGCTTCAGGGTGAATAAGAGAAAAAGAAAATGTGAGAGCCTCAAGGGAGACAAAGAGGAGGGAGGCAAGCAGAGCATAAATCTGAACAGAGTCAAATGAGACATGCTGCAGAAAAACAACACAAGAGTTGCAACAAACATGCAGCTATCTTACCAACAATAAACTTCAGACAGAAAGCGCTGCGGACCTGCTCAAGTCATGTCGTCTTCAACAACAGAAAAAGGTCCACCTATACTGGGTTAGCCACACTGGGGAAGGATTCACCTGACTGGGAGGACTGGTGAGAGCTGTCGGCAGCGCTGGCAGAGACTTTATGCAAAAATTGCCTTCATGCTTTCCGCAAATACTCCCATTGTTCCCACCCACTCCGCCACAGCTCCCCTCCCTGCTTTGAACACATCTAACTCGTGGCTTTTCTCAAAAAAACTAAGATGCGAGGAAGAAAGGAGACGTCATGCCTCCTCATTCTCCTCTTCTCCTTCCTCCGGGCGGAGACTCCCCTCCTCTCTCCTGAGGCTTGACTTTCAACTTTACATCTAACCTGAGGCTGCAGGTCCTCCGCTCGGTCCGGAATAACAATAATACGACCCGAACACGCCCATCCTCCTCCTCCAAAAGTGCTGAATTCAACTCTCCGGTCTAGCTTGTCAACTTGCCACGACCACCATTGTGTTTTTTTTAAAATATTTTTGCCAGTTAACTTCAACCGTCGCACCCCGGCTAAATTTCTTTCACGCGCTCAATGATTCTTTCTCACGTGGCTCGTTCTGCCGTTTCGCTGGAGTATATTTAAATTAATTCGCACGCAAAGTAAACAATTTATCGATTTTTAAAAATGGAGAATGAGGGGGCTTCGTGCCAACGCAATACAACGGTTCACTACTGGATAGAGATGACAACAAACTGCCACAAACCCTTTTTCTCCAGGAAATACGTCACGTTCAGAGCCGATTGGATTGTGCGCTTGATTTGTATCACCGAGGTCGTTTACAGGGGCGGGTCAACATTTTTATGTCGCCAGAAACAGGACTAAACCTAACTAAACTCATATTTATCCACTTTTTATTTTGACATTAACATCTTGTCCTTTTAAACAGGTGATATAAATTGATTTGTGGCATAATATGAAATTATGAATCCGCGATTCTAACAATGAAAGGTTAACATTTATACAAGACGATTATATTTAATGACTAAAACTTTATGAAGGCTTTTCTAATGGAAGACAAAGCTGTTATTTGTAAGACTGGGGCTGACTTGGACTGGACTGTTTGCACTGATTTCAACCTCTGCATTGTTTTTTTTTATTTTCTAAATTAAAGATAGAATCAAATACACATCTCACTTATTCATTTGACCTTTATTTAACCAGAAAAAAAACATCTTGAGACTAAAAATCTCTTTTTCAAGAGTGTCCTGGCCACGACAGGCAGGAACTTTAGGTGGTCTTAAATATATGAACTCTTTTCTCAGCTATCTATTCTTTCTTGTGATTAAATCACTGTTATTAGAAAATTTGTCTTAAACTTAAATTCCGAGTAGCATTTAAAAAGTCTTTAAAAGTCTTAAATCTACCCTGCCTTAACAGTTTGAAACCTGGATTGATCCGTTTTCTTGTGCTGCATTCAGACACCTTTCGCAAACATTTTACCATGTGAAACCTGATAAAAATTGGTTTGATTTCTTGTTTTAAAAAATGGTGAGAGATGCAATGAAAAGGTGACAGGAAAATTAACAGAAAAATTGGTTTAAAATTAGTTTAAAGTGAGATGAAGAGAATTAATAGAAAAACTGTATATAAATAAATAGCCTAAATAAATAAATGAATAAATAGGTACAAATATCAAGTAAATTCTCTATATAATTATTAGTATAAACTTGAATTGATGGTTTTAAAAAAAATCTTTTTACATTTTTTGTGCAAATTTTCAGGTCTCTTTTTTGTAACTTTTCAGTAATTTCTTGCTTATTTGTGGTAATTTCTTTCCATGTTTTTGAGATAAATCAGGCCAATAAGCCAAAAGGGTTAAGCTGACTGAACCCTGAAAGTTGGAAAATCCAGAAAATTCCAACTTTTACACAGTTTTGCTATCATTATCCATGTTTTTTTGTATTTTTTCCGACATGTTGAATTTTTGTTTTTCCCACACAAAATTATACCATTGTCAGTTTATTCTTAAAAAGGATTTCTGGGCTACGCTTGTGCACAAAACAAACATCCCTTTCCCCCTCGGCTATCCCGTTTGCGCCGCTGTGTGTGACCGCCACCTTGTGGACATCTATTCCTCTTACACACTCGGATAAAAAAGTCCATTGTACGGTAGAGGGGGCCATAACGCTGAGTTTACCTTGACTCGCATGGTTGTGTCTACCCGTTACAGCCTGGTATAAGTGAAAGCCAGCCCGCTTTCAGTAGCACGGACCAAAGTTATCCCGGAATAAGGACAGCACGCATGTGCCGTCAACCCGGATGTAGATATTTTTGTTCGCGTCTGTTCCCCATCTCGACAAGTTATAACAAATTTGCTCTTAATCATGAATTATATACCTTAAAGCTTCTGCCAGTCTAAACCAAACCGGGTTAACCTGGCGTGACATGGATGTCACAGCAGCTCCACAACAGCCCGAAGAGCTGCACTTTGATTCACGGTGAGGGAACACAAGTGGCTAAAAATGTGTTTGTTTTCCTAAACTACGTGCATTTAGAGGACACATGTGGCCACTTTAAGCCCCGTCGTCTGTCCGCGTGGCTGTATTTTTCCTTCATAATATCGCATTTTGTGTTGCAGACTGTAACTTATACAGGATGGACTTCCGCGGCAGGAGGCACGAGCGAGGCAGCAACTGGACGGACCCGGAGATCGTGGAGCTGCTGCAGCTGTGGTCCGATGAGTCGGTGCAGATTGAGCTGGAGAGCTCGTTGCGCAACCAGCGCGTGTTTGACCGCATAGCTCATATCTTGCGCGAAAAGGGTATTTACCGCACCGGTGACCAGTGCAGGGAGAAGATCAAGAAGATGAAGCTGGAGTACCGCCGCATCAAGGACAACCACAAAATGAGGTCCTGGAAGTTTTATGATGTGATGGACAGGGTGCTGGCGAACCGGCCGGCTATTACTTACTCCTCCCTGGGCGGAGCTGTCATAGCTCAACAGGTGTTTCAGAGCCCCGGCGGGCCTGACGCATACCTGCAAGGAGCCCCAGCAGGCACCTTTGGTCCTGCGTCCACAGGTGGGTTTCTGTTCGGTCAGCCGCCGAAAACAGGAGATCCGCTGGATATTAAATGTGAAGACGTTGAGGAGAGCATGCTGAACTCAGGTGTTGCTCCTGAGATGTACTATGGATCTGGGGATGACCAGGAAACTGATGGGCAGTCTCTGCTGGGCGCAGATGACTCACTGGGCCGAGGAGAGAGCTCAACAAATGCAAGAATCTCACCTTCAGGTAGTCAGTCTGAATATTATCATTATAATATATATATATATATATATATATATATTTATATATATATATATATATATATATATATATATATTTTAAGCATATTCCTTTATATTCTATTAATAATGTGTGCTCTTCATTCTCTTGTTCTTACTGCATGGCGCTGCTACACCCCAATTTCTCAGTTTTGACATCAATAAAGTATATCTATCTATCTATCTATTATTATCATTTTCATTACCATACACTTCCTGCACAATTATCAGGCAAGTGAGTATTTTGACCTTGTCATTAATCACGGTTCCTTAACCCTTTGAAACCTGGGCAAATTGCTTTGAATTTCTTTCAAAAACAAGGAGAGAGGGCAACAAGCAACTTAACAAGATAAGTCAAAAAATGTGCAAAAAAATAGTAAAAAAAAGTTAAAAGAAACTTACCTGGAAATAAACCATAGAGCAGGCATGTCAAACTGGTCCACAGGGGGGCCGGTGTGGCTGCAGGTTTTGTTTCCAACCAAGTAGCAGCACACCAGACTTGACTCATTTAATCAACTGATCTCCGTCTTTAGACAGTTGGTTGGTCAAACTGTGTGCTCTTGGTTGGTTGGCACAAAAACCTGCAGCCACACCGGCCCCCCTGTGGACCAGTTTGACATGCCTGCCATAGAGGAAAGAAAAAGAATATATAACTATCTAACATTTTCCCCCATTTTTAAACATATCTTTCTAAGTCCTCGTCCTTTTGTTTCAAACTAATTTTGAGGTCATTTTCTAGTAACCTTTTTCTAATTTCAGTGTTTCCTCTAGGATTTTTTTCAGCAGCGGGGGCAGGCTCTCCGGGGAGCCGTGGCGGCGTAAACAAATGACACTTGACTGCAGATTTTAGTTTTATGCCCAGCATAATGCCCCTTTTTATTGAATGGTTGGCATGAAAATCGCTTTTTAAAGGCTGAATGTAAAATAAAAATAATAACAAAAATTAAACAATAAAATAATAAAAACAATAAATAATAATTTCTTGATGGGGCTGTAATCAGTGGCAAAGTTTGCACCCAGGCTCAGAACAATGGATTTTTCTTGTTTTTTTGTAGAACAGCTCTAAGGCTCTGTTGTACGGAAATTCCCCAAGAGGTGGCCCGTTGATGCTCAGCAGCATACATGCTGCAAGGTGATCCCCCTGCAGCTTGTTTCTCAAGTCAGTCTTCACCTACAAATAGAAACAATAATGAGATTGTTTCTGTGTTTCCCTTTATGTTTTTCTCCTCTCCTCTCATCTCTCTCTCCTGCACCATCACTTTGCTCTCCTGCTCCTTCACTCGGCACTCCCCCTCCTGTACTCTGCTCTCCTTCACTTTGTTGCACTGCTCCTCCCTGTCTGTCACTTGTCTTATACGATTACATATAACATTAACGTTGGATAATTTACACTCACGTCACATTTGATTACAAGTGTGAACATAATTTTTTACCTAACCATCATAATTTGAGTCAGTAAAAAGGCTAATGATACCTGACTAGCGCCATCCTCATCAGGTGTCTTTCTCTTCTTTGAAAAATATTTGAACAAGCTCATCTGAAAATGCAGTCAGCAGTTACATCATGGCGTGTATATCGCTTAATGCTATCAATTAGTTTACTCACGTTAGCGACACTGAGTTGAGTTGGCACCGGGCCCAATTAACTTAAGCTACGTAACCTTAGCTGGCCATCAATATTTTGCGAATGTTTATTTAACTAATAAAATCTATTATAAGTTTTCTTCAGCTAATAAGTCTACCTTTTCTCCGGTAAGTTGCACGCTATTTGGTTGTTTTTTTAAAAAAAAACAACCAAAAAAAAACAACGACATTTGAAGGAGCGGGGGTAGGATTTAGGAGTGGCGGCCCGCCACTCCTAAATGAGTGTAGAGGAAACACTGAATTTCTTGAAATTTGTGGGACATTTGTTTCCAAGTAGGTCATTGCCCCTTTTTCCTATGTTTTTTTTTCAAATAAATGATACCGATTTGCTCAGTTTCCAAAGGGTTAAATAGCTTTTGATAGGTGTCTGAAAGCAGCAACAGAAAACTGACGTCAAATCAGGTTTCAGAGCGTTAACCCTTTGAGACCTGGATTGAGATCTGGATTGATATCTGCTTTCAGATGCCTTTTACAAGCTGCGTAACCCCCTGAAACGCAAGCAAATTGGTTTGATTTCTTTTGAAAACATGGCCAAGAAAATCTGTGAGCAACTTGGCAAGAAATGTTCCACAAATTGCAAATAATTAGTAAAAGGTTCTAAGAAAATGACCTGATTTTTTTAAAGGGAAAACTCCGTTCATAATTGTTGTAATTGTTAATCTAAAACGGTGTTACAAAAAAAAAGGTTTCAGTTTTGAGTCATTTTCTGTTGAGTTTTTTTTCAACTCCCCTTTCTTCTTATTTTTAAGTCATTTTCTTGTAACTCTTTCCTTATTTCTTGCCTATTTTTAGGCCATATCTTGTAAAGTTGTCCATTGCTTTCCTCCCATTTTTTTTTGCAAATGTCAAACAACGTTTCTCAGGTTACAAAGAGTTAAAAAGTATTAAAATGCATTTAATTAATTCATCTAAAAATGAAGGCCTTAATAAGCATTTAAATGTCTTAAATTAATCTTTTGAGAAATTAGTTGAGAAGAATTACTTTTGTAATTTAGTTACACAGTAATTCTGCATGCTACTGCTACATACTACCAGTTGCTTTTTAATTGTGCACACTTATATATATATATATATTCCACCGAAAGACACAAATCTCACTTTATTGTAGTTGTTTGAGGGTGAGTAACATTTGGATAGACTAAGAGCATTTTATTTGTTTAAAGATAATTTAATTTGCCTCATAATTGTGCATGCAGTGTAGGGCTAGGAAGTGATATGTAATTGAAAAGCTGTTTCCTACTTTTTAAAACTGCAGGTTTTAGTGACCTGAACATTACCAGTTCTGCCACAGCTGCCACCCAGGCTGCTGGTGGTCTTGTGCCACAGGACACATGTGAGCAACCCAGTAAGAAGACGTCTCACCCCCCAACATCTGTGAGACAGAGGAAACGTCGCCTGGGTGGCAAAACATCCTGGGGCCATGGGGGTGCTAGATGCAGCAGTCAGAAGAGTTTGGATAAAACCTTAGCCAGCTTCCTAAGCTGGCAGCAGTCAGCAGAGGAGCGCCTCCTCTCCCTGGAGGAGGCGCGGCTGGAGAGAGAGCTGCAGGCTGAGGAGCGCAGGGAGCAGCAGGAGGAGAGGAGGGCAGAACAGGAGCGCCAGCATGAGCTCCGCCTGTTCAGCATGCTCACGGGGGCATTAGTTGCCGTCAGACAGGGTGCTTCGACGGCTGCGACAACACCGGCTGACCCCTCCTCCTCACCCCTGCCTCATCTGTCAGCGTCACTGATGACTGCAGCCGCCCCCTCTGTCTCATCATCTTTATCTCAGCCACTTTCAGAAGCTCCCACTACACAGGCTGTTTCCACGCAGGAGACAATAAAGTCAACGCCGCCTACATCTGTCAAAGCCTGCAAAATGTCTCAGATGATTTTGGGAACACTCAAAGGAGTAGGAACTCTCGGCCCGAGTGCGTACCTGTCCAACCGTGGCAACAGCATCCGACAGCATCAAGGTATACTCCAGGAGGGTTATACCCATTATGGGATGGACCGACACCATGACACAGATAACCCTGATGTGAGTCTGCGTCATGAATAAATACAAGTTAAAGCTGCCAGAAGGCTCTAATGTGGCAAAACGTGACACCTCAATCATTATTTACAAGCTCCTTTTCTCACTCCCAGGGTATAATCAACATGGGAACCAGTGAGAACAAACTGTGCTATGATCTTCTTCATAAACGCGTAAGATTAACAATGCAACCATATCTATGCAATCTAAATTATTCCTCCTGTGGTCACAAATGACTGTCGTTTTCCTTCCTGCTGCAGCTCACCAAGCCTGACATGCTACATGTTGACCCATCGTTGTTGCAGTATTCAGACTGGAGGGGACACACATTGTAAGAGATCAAAGTGGACATTTTTTTTTTCATTTTAATGAGCAGCTCATAGCAAAGTAACACTTTAACAAGATCTCCTAAAGTAAAACCCTCTTAATCTTTCTATCTTGCTTTCTTTCAGCCTCAGAGAGGAAGTTGCAAAGTTTCTGACTCACTACTGCTGTTCTCCAAACCTGCTGAAAGCTGACAACGTGAGTGAAAATGATTGCATTTAATACGGGAATGTAATACAAGCCTGTAAATATGTTTGTGGAAACAAATAAATATTAAATTACTACGGGCAGCAAACACAGTTCTGAGGTTCTTTATCATATTTAAACCACATTTACATTCTGTAGATTTATTATTCACTTTTTCTTCACAGTAAGTCAGAGGGGAATATTGTACAAGATTTATATTATGGATGCAGATAATGGGCACTGCATTTTATTTTTTTAAACATAAACTGTACAAAAGGCAAAAGATATCAATAATTTTAAGAAAACTAATGTACATTACGTATTGGGTTACTGTGGTGCCACCTGAACCACCTACAACACTACATTTTACCTATACCCGAATTGCCCGTTTGACTCTTAATTACATGTTATTTCCAAACATTATTTAAGGCAAATACGTCAATCTAGAGTATGTTGAAATACTTACATTTTTCTTTGTTTTTGTCTAACTAGTCTATTATATTAAAAAAAGACAATACCAGTACCACTACCCGTAACCTTAAAGTAATACCGATACCAGTAGAGTACCTCATTTTAAACTTTTTTTCTGCTTCATTAGACATCTATCATTTGAACTGAGACATACAGTTCTGTAAATCCACCAAAAGCCAAAGACATGTAGCATAGCTGTACAGTACTTTTGAACGGTAGCATCTCAAATAATAATTATAGTAATGAACTTAATTCATAGAGCACTTTTCATACAATGAATGCAGCTCAAAGTGCTTCATAATCAAAAATGCAACACAAAAAACAAGATTAGGCAATCAAGACAGGTGGTGATAAATAAGACATAAAAGTAAAATGTACAGAGACCAGTAAGAACTAAACATGGGGAATTTATATAAAATAATATTCACAAGAATTTTATAAATTAAAGCCAGACTAAATAAATAGGTTTTCAGCTGTCGTTTAAAAATGTTCACAGATTAAAGGTTAAATAAAAACTGCCTTCATAAAAGTTAGCAAGTACCAATACCCAGCCTCATGTGTAACAACTCCATCTGGATTTTGGTGATTTGTGTAAAGAATGTTTCCTTCCCATGACTAATACAAATGTCCAGCAAATTATGTAATCACTGAAAAAAGTATTTTCTTTTTAAATGTTTTACACTGCTGCTGCTGCTGAAGACATTTTGAGTTACAGCCATTCATTTTCAAAAATGAAGGCAGTGGATTCAATTAATCTGATTAACTCCGTAATGATTATAAAGACATTAAATGCTGCAAATGAACTAACGTAGCTTTTCCCTTTTTTTTAGGGCAACCAACTTAATTTGCAGATGTAATGAATGGCTGTTTTAGTGGGGGGATGAATTTGTAGCACATTTATCAGGCCTCCGTCTGTGGCTTAATTGGGTCTTTCATAACACGGTGGATGCGTGTGTTTGTTCAGGTTGTGGTGACAAATGGCTGTGGCTCCCTCTTCTCGTGTATTGCTGCAGTAATTTGTGACCCGAAAGGTAGGTTCAGAATGCACTGTCATGCACACACAATGCATCCATATCTATACTGTATGAATACAAATATGCCCACAACAACAACAGGAGTTTTTTTTTTTTGTTTTTTTTTAAATGATCGTTCTATTAAGCACAACAGAATGGGAACGTTGCAGCATAATCTTTTAAACGTAACACTTTTTCATTCAGTTATTTATTTAGGCAGCTACATACATTGCTTATTGCTTATTCTTTTGTGCCACTGCAAGCAAGGCATTGTTTTGAGCAATGTAATATATTTGTTTCACTCAATAAGGCCGTTGAAGATCATCAGCCTGAAAAGCAGCCCATATGCGCCTATTTATTCCCAACTAAGATTACCAATTAATTCATGCAAATATGCACAGTGTACAATTTAGAGCAGCAAAATTATTAATTGGGGAATTTGCTTCTAAACTAGCAATAGAAATACCCACTAATTTCCCAAATAGTGGCTTATGTTGGTCTTGATGTTTGTGTTTGTATTCAGATGTCATGTTTCATTGTGTTTTTCATGTTGTAGATGCCATTCTCATTCCTACTCCTTTCTACGGTGTTATCACTGAGGATCTACATTTGTATAGTGGTGTCAAACTCTTCCATATCCCTCTTGACTGTGAGGTAGGAACACAGAGCCTGGTGTACGTGCTGTGCTGACTATTTGTTTAAAATGTTTGTTCTATATGTACTTTTATACATCCACTCTAACTCACATTTATATGGACATTGCATTCACCTTTGAAGGACGGGCCCATCTGTGTTCTTTTCTGTGTTTTTTTTTAATGGAAGTGGGACACACACATACTTCAAACATGCTGTTCACTGACAGTGTAACCATGGAGATTGAAAAAAGTGTTAGCTTGGAAGATTTGACCTTGAAGGTGGAACCTGGTGCTATTAAACCTTTTTTTAACCAGGTGAAGACACGTAGAGCTTCAGTATAATAGTGATATTTGTAATGTATGAGCACATAACTCTCTGAAACCTGAACAATTTGGCTTGATTTGTTTAAAAAAATGGAAAGAAAATAATGACCAACCAGAAATGACCATAAAATTAGTGAGAAAATAATTTAAAAAAAAAAAAAAGTTATAAGAAAATTACCTGAAACTAGCAAAAAAGAAAAGTTAAAAAGAAGATTAAAAATGCACAATAATTATAATAAAAATATATATCATTTTCTTTAAACATATAATTATAAATATAGATTTCTTGATCATTTACTCTAGTTATATAGTTATAAATCCATTGATTTTCTCTCTATCTCTCTCTTAAAGGGAATTGTCAGGTCATTTCTTTGTCACTTTTTACTGATGTATTTTGCAAGACATTTCATGTCAAGTTGCTGTTTTCGTTTTTTTCCCCGTGTTTTTGAAAGAAACCAATTTGCTCATGTTTCAAAGACTTGAATCCTTGTGAAAGGGGTCTGAATGCAGCACAAGAAAACCAATGCCCATCCATGTTTCAAAGGGTTAATAAATCCACAGTCAGTGCGTCTCCTTCAGTTACATGGCAGTTGACATACACCCAGTGGGGAGAAGCAGTTAGGACCACCGGAGCATAGAAGCTAAGCAATGTTCTTCTATGGCCCGGGACTGTGGGCTCGATGTTAGTGTGGTTCCAAAAGTCACATGATTACACAAAGTGACAGATCAGCGGCAGTGGTACCTCCTTGTGTTCTGCAAAGTCAAATGACTGTTTCTGTTAAAAGAGTCTGGTGGCTCTGGCAGGGAGCAGCAGCAAACCATATTTTACCCACCTAAAAAAAGGACTGGGAAGTGCCTGTTAAATATTGTATATGCCATACAGTATTAATTCATTATTGACATTATCACTATGTAGGCCAGCCTTTTTTTTAAAAATACATTAATGAAGTTATGGAAATGGAATTAAATATTATGGAAAAGTTTTAAATATTATATATATATTGATATATTGATATTGATATTTTATTATATATGGAATATCTTTGAATATTAATTTTACCTCAGAGTACACAGGAGTTACCATCTCCCACCGACTCCATGGTTTAGTTTGGTCATTGTCAGGGCCGCCACAGCTCTACTAGACTCTGTTTCTAGAAGGGCTTGGGAAAGTAGCATTTTGAGGCTAAAGCATACATAGTTTGACCAAAATATTAATTTTCAAATTTGAATACATTGGGAACAACAGTGCTACAATATGGTATAAAAACTTTTAAAAATAATAATAATAACAGTTGAGGCATTCTTTAAGTCCAGCATGTGATCACACGCAGAAAGGTGTACTGTCAGCTGTCCAATTTGAATGTTGTCTTGATATTTTTATTTTATTTTTTTTAGGCTAATGGCAAAGACAGTCGACCCTTCCAACTTACTGTTGGCAAACTAGAGGAAGGTCTGCAAAAGGCTAAACAAGAGGTAATTCATGAATGCATTTTTGTTAAGCACACTTGCTCTTAATAAATATTTAAAGAAAGAAAGAACCACACCAAAAATGCATAGAGAAAGCTCTTTGTTTAGATTAAGCGCTTGGATATTCCATTTTTTTCTCAGTGATTTGTTTTTCAGCTTTATCTCTGAAGACTGTGAAGATACATTTTAAAAACTTTATATTTCTTTAAAATCTGCCCATCTCTTTCAGGGTTTAACCATCCGAGGTGTGATACTTATGAACCCCCACAACCCTCTGGCTGAGATCTACACCCTGAAAGAGATGATTGCCTTCTTGGAGTTCGCCAAAAGGTATGTTTGCCCCGCTATTATCTCATGCTGCGGCCTAACACTGTAATCCTCCTGTCAGTCCTGTGGCTCCTTTAAGCACGTTGCCAAAGCACTGCATACACTTCCTAGAGTGAACTCTTTTATTTTACGGCCCGAGAGCTCTGTCCCGTGTGTGGAATATCAAGCGCTCTTGATGGAGTTTTATCACCTCTCTTAACCATCAGCATATTGTCAAGTGCAGCCATGTGCCAAGGAGTCTCCTGCATCATCTATTGTTTTCTAAATGATCTTGCCAGAGTAATTCCCCCCACAGACCTTTGCCGGCACTGAGCTGTTGTAACCATAAACCACAGCGCTTTTACTCTGACGTAGGACGTTGAAGGGACCATTTTACGTTAATGTTTCATTTTCTTTGTCATAAAGATTCATTAACAATATGAGACCAAGGTTTATTAATGCTGCACTTTGTGTATTTGTTATCTTTCTCTCCGCTATTTCCCGCCTTAGACATGAGCTCCATGCTATCGTCGATGAAGTGTACATGCTGACAGTCTTTGATGAATCTGCCGCCTTTCACAGTGTCCTCAGTGCAGACAGGTACTGCATGAACCTAACCTCTGCGTGATTACTCTATTAGACCTTCAATCATAGCAACTGTAGCCAAAGACAGCCTCTTAACTGCTAATGATGTGCTTTTATTTCAGTTTGCCCGACCCACAGAGGACGCATGTAATGTGGGGGTTGAGCAAGGTACGTACTGTGTATGACAGTGTCATACTTTTATATCTCCTGTAAAGTGAAATCTCAGCTTTTCTTCAGTGCAGTTCTTCATTTCCTTCCTCTTGTTGTTTTTAGGACTTTGCAATGGCAGGAATCAGAATAGGCACTCTCTATACTGAGAACAGAGACCTGGTGGAGGCTTTGGCCCAGTTGGGTCCCTTCCACGGTATCCCAGGAACCACCCAGCACCAGGTTGCACAAATACTTCAGGATAGAGGTATGATTCCCCGATTCACATGTACTTTTGCAAACACATTGAACTAAAAAAAAAAAAAACCCCATCAACCCCATTTCCGTGAAGACCAGTCAAAATTCACACTATCAGCTGTCCTTGTGCAGCGCAAGTGGTTTGTTTGGACAAGTGCAAATTCATAAATTCAAATTATTTTGGATGCAAGCTGCTGAACAATTCAAACATGTGCTTCATTGCGGTTTCCCTGCTTCCAAAGTTCAAAATATCACAATATTCCCTCATAGGGATATTGGTTTGCAGCCAGGATTCATACAAAACACGCAAAACAGCTTCAATGGACAACAAACAGCAAAGCTGAAGGAGTGGTTCAGTAGGAGGTTCTGCAACATCTAGGTCAGAGTACAAGTACACAGTCTGAGCAATGTGCCAATGAGTAATCCACAGTTAACAGTATAATGCTTTTTTACTGGTTAATACATAAGCAAGGACGAAGGAAATATTTGATCTTTTTTAACACGGTGACCTGAGGATAACAGTTGACGTGAGGATAACAGTTCAAACTCAAAAGAGCACTGTCACTTGGCATCGCAGAAGGGAGGAGGCCTTCATCCAGGAATACTTCAACTGCAGAATGACCATTTGTATGTCAAGTACTCACCACATTATGTTAAATTGACAAAGAAAACTTTGTTTGCCTCACATGCCTCCACAGTGGACAGAAAATCCAATAATGTTGAACAAGTTTCATGAAATGAAGTAAACAGAAACTGTGTTTAATTACAACAAAACTATATCAAAGCATCCATTTAGAAACTCTCACACACCTCAAGCAGTGTAATCCAAGGTCTCATTCGTTCACTCATACTCATGCTCAGTACTTCTCAAACACATGTATTTTTGATTTTAAACTCTTCAGTCTTTGCGAGGCTGAGTAGCATGCCTGGGCACAACAGTGGTTTGAAATCTGCTGAAGTGGAGCTCATACACACACATGTGTTCAGGCACAGTCAGGGTGGTCCTTATAGGCGGAAATATTTAAATAGTAAGTTTTTAGCAAAGACGCATGTGTTTGAGAATTACTGAACATACGACTGGATAAATGAGACTTTGATCATACTGCACCAGTTGTGTGAGAGGGGAAATGGATGTTTTGCTGTTGTTAAACATTGACCCCAGTAACTTAAGTTCATAAAGAATTTTTGCCCTTTTTTAGGATTGTCTGTTCACCATAGAGGCATGCCAGCCAAAGTTGTCTTCAGGAATTTAAAGGAACATATGATGAGTAACTGATATACAAATGATTATTTTGGGGGTGAAGTATTCTTATAGCACCTGTAAGTTATATGGGTCAGTAAGCTGGACTTGACTCCTGAGTGAAATCTTACTAGCCACTTCAATAAAGCTACCGAGCCTGTATTTGTTGGCCAAAGTTCCTATACCAAGCAACGATACAGAACATTAAAACATTTACAGAAAAGAGTCATCATCTCAGAGGAAACATTAACAGTGCAGCCCAAGTATTTCAAGCCATCTGCCACTGTTGATGGTGGCTAGTACTGGATTGGGAAGTCTAATTATCATGTCTTACGTTTTGGACACATTCACACCAAGATTCAATATCAGCGACCACTGGCCAATGCTGAAGCTCCTCCCATTCGGGAAGACTTATTATCAAAGAACTGTATGAAAAATACTGTCTCCTTTTTGGGCTTCTTCTGAAATGACAGGATGGCATGATTTTCAATTTATACTTACCTATTGTCATCTCACACTCTCGTGTTCCAGAGTGGATCAGCGAGGAATTTTTGCCAGAGAACAGGTGCAGACTGAAAGCTGCTCACAGTTACTTGACAGGAGAGCTGCAGAGTTTGGGCATCCCTTACCTGAACAGACCTGCTGGGCTGTATGTTTGGGCTGACTTAAGAAAGGTACAAAGATCAAATCCATGATAAGATGTCGGGGCTGATATTTCTGTTCTTACTCACTAATTCAAATGCAAAATAACTGCACGCTGTTATTTCTTGAAAACATTGTGTGCGTGTGTGTTCCTGTACTGTAAGCTTGATGTTTCAGTTCTGTCCCTCCTTTTTGGTAGTACCTCAGAGAGGCCTCGTTTGAGGAGGAGCTGTCTCTGTGGAGGCGTTTCCTCAGACACAAGGTGGTTTTGAGCTGCGGTCAGGCCTTCTCCTGCTCCGTGCCTGGCTGGTTCCGCATTGTCTTCGCAGACCAACAGCATCACCTTCAGCTCGGTCAGTGTGAAGTGTTATAAGCACACTCAGTTGTTAAATAAATTAATAAATAAATAATAATAATAATGGTAAACCATATTTATATAGCACATTTCATTCAAGAAATACAGCACAAGGTGCTTTATAACAAAGAAATTACATGCACCAAGTGCGTCACATGAAAAGACATAAAGATGAGATCAGAGTAAATTACATAGAATGCAGCTTCACATGGATAAAAACCATTTGATAGTACTAGTAAAAGTAAGACAAAAATAAGGAAAAAAATAGAATGCACAGGAAGCATACCATGAGATGAAAATAAAACCCATTAAAATAGTATTGATCAAAATAAAGCTAAAAAATTGTGTGTATAAAATTAAGGAAAATACATTTTAAAGAGGTTCACCAGTGCATAAGTGTTCAGCCACTCTCTGTCTTAGATGTTGAAAAAGTTATTTTTCATGTTTTTTAATAATGTGCTGTTGTTATCTCCCAGTGCCCATTGTCAACTTTAAAATAGATATTGATAAGATCATATCTATTATTTTCAGTTAATCTCCTGCTTTGTGTCTTAAACTAGCTATTGATTGGATAATAGTTACTAGCTTGTTCTGTAAATGTTTTGTGTTATTTCAGGGCTGAAGCGAATTAGAGAGGCCTTGAAAGAAAATTATGAAAAAAGCACAAGCCCCGATTCACGCTCTATCAAAGAAGCCAGTGAGGAGAGCAAAACACCAGAAAAAGAGGACAGTGCCGATTCAGACAGTGCTGTGGTTGTCAATTCAACATCCTCACCCCAGAGCAAGTCATCTGACCAGCTGAAGGAGAAGGATAGCCCCGTTCCTGACACAGGCCCGCTGGCCACTGAGGAGTTAGTTTTGCTGGACTGCCAAGCATCGAAGCCCGCAGACAGTCTGGACTCTCTGATTGGCACACTCAGGCAGCAGATCCACTCGTCTGATTGGCTGGAGAAAAACACTCCAGAGCTGTCTGCTGGGGAGGACCCAGAGATTCTTGATGTATTCAAGGCCCTGCTGCAAAGAGCCAGAAAGTAAGCTTAGGATAAACAGGCACGAACATAGCTGCCAGATTTCAAGAGGCAGTTCTTCAGCATCCTTCTTAGTCCCTGCGTTTATAGTGAAAAGCTTGACACAAACACTTGACACAAGGTCACATCTGATGCCTATTTCTGGGTGAAGAGGAAACGTTTAGCTGAGAGCAGGCTAAAGAGGAGAGAAGGAGAAAAGTAGGAATGAAGGACAGGGCAGAGTCATTTTCTATCTGCATCTTGAGGCCTTATTTTTAAGCTGCTAAAGGGAGACGGCCTAGCCTTGTTTTTGTAATCCAGACTGAAAGATGTATGTTTATTTACTCGAACTCTAAATGAATGCCAAATGTAAATCAACCAAAATCAGTCACACTTTCTTTTTAAAACATTTTCATTGTAATCTGAATTGTACATCTCCATTATTTGGTCATATGCACTTTATTTTATCAGAATGAATAAAGATAGAGCTAAAGGAATTAATTATGATGTATTTATGTGACAGTAATCTTTTATTTAGAGTACATCTAAATTTGTCAGTGATCATTTTTTTGACTTAAACATGTTTATGTTTTTATTTAAAGATATCTGCTATTTTGTACGAAACATGCTCTGAAGGCAGATCACTGTGACACTTTTCTAGAGCTTTGTTTTTGGTGGGCTGTAGGCACCCTTCCATTGCAACAAAGCCAACAAAGTGGGCGGTACTGTTTGACGAAGAGGGGAGATATCTGAGGGCGAAGATGACATCAACCGCATCACACTTTGCCCCGCTGTGAGAAACCGAGAGTGGGATTTCCTTAAATGTTTTGTCATGGTGACTTGTTCACACCCCCCCCACACACTTTCTGCATTTGACACAAACACATATCTCAGTGTTATATTGTGTCAACAGAGTATCTCTATATTATTATTTATTTTAGTTTTACTGTAAATGCTATTTTTTATTCCTTGTTGCATAATGTGAGCTACACAAACTTCTGCTTCCTCAAATATTGAATGGCCGTTATGGGTGCTTTCACTTTCTGTACAGTGGAGAATTCACGGGGAAATTTAGCCACTGGCTGGGGGAGTTTCCATTTCAGCAGAGGCGGAGTAAATCTGAAGGGCTTGACTTGCATGTGAGGGCTTGTGGACCTAAGCAGTACAAGTAGGATGTTCAAGGTGTTTGTACAGCAGCCTAGTATTTGTATAGCAGTAAACTAGTGTAAAGTAGTGTAAACATTGCTCTACCTGTACACACACTAACTTCACAGCTTTTCTCCACTGTACAACAACAAAGGTAAGACGGTACTCTCATTATAATTCTACATTTTCAAAGCTGATTTATAATGACAAGATTAGTTTTGGGACAGATTTTTCAGCACACTATAATTACACATCTAATTTGTCCTGTTATTTCTGTTTCCCCCTGCCTCTCTCTCTTTCAGTGGTGTAGAAATATGAAGTTGCCGGAGCTGGGGGACTCGATCAGTCGCTTCAGGTTCTCTCAGTCCTGTGTGGGGTTGGCTGGTTGCCTTTGTGTGTGCTATGCAGTCTGGACACCGTACTGGCTGAAAGAAAGGGGACTCTGGGCAGAGTGGAATGACATGGAAAGTGACCAGATGAATCGTAAATATGGCACAGTCTTCAACGGTGAGCAGCAAGCTGTATTTAGATCTTTGATATTTTCTGCAGTTAACAAATCAAACTTGTCATGTGTCTGAAGCTGTCACTCAGAGTGAGGTTCAAGGTTTGATTGATATATAGTATTACATGTTGGAAAAAAACATGAGGCAGGGCAGCATATTTAATAAGACATAAACATTTGATGTGCTGTGTTGGTAAGGCAGTAGCCTCAGGGAGACTTTTTTTACACCTTTGAATCTCTAGAGGGGATCAGAGGAGACTTGGAAAAACACTGGGTTGCAGAAGAGCTGCTCAGTAGTTGTAAACAAGTTGAAGCTCGCTCCTGTACCAGCGAAGTGCATTTTTTGTGTGAGTTTTCTCAATTGGCTGGGGGCAAATGTACCAAAATCTTGGTCCGCTGGACTTTGTCAGCAGCATATTATTTCTTGTCATTGTTGACTAAAATATATTATGTGTCCTGTCAGTTTGTTCTATTCCAGTTGACATTGTTACAATGCAAACACACTTCTCAGAATGAAATGAGTGTAGTATTGCATTGTCTTACCTTACTATGCATGTAGTCACAGGCATGAAGCGAGCTAATCCACTTCCAGAAAAGCTGCTGTCCTTTTGAGGTTTTGGTGAAAGCTACTGTCAAACTATTAAAACAGTATTAGACAACAAATCAGGGGTGTAAATATAGATAATGTGGTTGTACTGGGGTCTTTACGGTGGGAGTCCCATAGAGATAGCGACCCCCAACAATGTGCTGAGCAAAGAATGGACCCTTGTGAGTGATTCAGATAATCTCCTCAGATTTACACCTGTGTTCAAAGAAGAATTTAATAGAAAATAAAACTGGTATTCAAGATATATGCCTTTAAAAAAAGACAAACAGATCACCACTATGCTTTTTTTAAGGTTAAAAAAAAACCAGTCAGCAATCTATATTATGTTTGTTCAACATAAACTATAAAAATTATAAATAAAACAGTCAATAAAAAAAATCAGTTAAATGTATGATTTCTAATTTTATTTGGTATTTTTGTCATAAATAGATTTGCACTGATAATTTCTAGGTAATATGTAAGTTTATGTTGTCTCCTCTTGATCACATGAGACAAGACTATAAAGTAGCTAGTTGACACAAAATTTGGCATTAGGTCCCGTCATAAGTGTTTAATCGGGCCGTCATTACTACCATACGCCACTGCAACAAATTCAATGATAGTGATTATAAATTTGGAAACAACAAAATATACCATAAATAAAAGAGTTACATTAAAGGTATTGGAAAAATAAAAAAATAGTCCAGTAACAAGTAACTAACTCAACTAAAATCATAAAGTAGACCCTCATTCTAGGAACAAACAAAGCATCACTAGTGAAAAATCTATATTAAGTCATTGAAAGTATGCCACAGTGATAAACAATTGTCTCTTTGTGTTAGAAATTGTCTGTGTTGTATTCTAATATGTACATTTTTGTATTTTGCAAACACACTTTTAGAATGAATGCAATGTAGTTAGCTCTATATACACGAAAACTACCGAAAAAGTACATGAACTTTTGTTTTTACTCTTCTGCTTTCAGTTGTAGGCAGACTTGTTGTGAGAGCATCAGTCCAGAAGTGTGTCATTTCCAACAGGTTTCACTTTGTTGTCTGCAGCTGGTTTATTGGTGGTTTCCAGCAACAGCTGAAAGAAAATAGTGGATGCAGCCTTTGTCATTTACATCTAGAAGCTATAAGATCACACTGCCTATAAATATCAAAGAAGCCAGCTCACTAAATATTATTAAAAGAAGCATTATCGTTACACTATAGCCTTTAACTAGCACTGACTTTCTAAAACTCTTCTTTGTATACCTCAGACTGCTGCAATTCTTTTCAAATGTTTTATCTTACTTGATTTTATGATTTATGATTTTATCATTAGATTAGATTAACTTTATTATCCCAGAAGAAATTGAAGGGCCAAGCAGCTCACAGTAAAAAGAATAACACAACAAGACAATAAAAACTAGTAAAAAAAAGTACTAAAAACAACAGATAAAAACAGGAAACAGGTTAAAAAAAACCCAAAAAACACAAGCCTAGAAAACACTAAAGGCCTAAAACCTTAAAATAAAAATCAGAGGGCAGCAGGTCAATAGTAGGAAAAACTCAACAGTAATCTAATTATTTTATGATTTTAAGCACTTAATTTTTGTTTTGAACTGTTATTAAATGTCCCTTTTTGCTGAATTACCTTGCTGCTGTTTTTATCGTAAAGCACTTTATGCTGCATTTCATGCATGAAAGGTGCTGTATAAATAAAGATTATTATTAGTAGTAGTAGTAGTTGACGTAGTATTGCTATTATTCTTGTTATTGTCATTATGATTCCTATTTATAGTAGAAACGTAATGTAAATGTGGCAAATTAGAGTTCATATCAATCAGTCTAGTTTTACTTTCCAAATTTAATGTGTGTTTCTGTTGTGTTTCTCAGCCCTGGAAGCAGAGAGAATATTTGGAGTTCTTTCCTTCCTCATGGCTGTGAGCACTGCTGCTCTGTGTCTGGTGTTTGCCCTCTGCTGGACGTCTGACACGGTGCACTCCTACTCCAACACGCGCTCTCTCCTCATGGCAGGACAGGCCCTCTACCCCACCACGCTCCTACTGCTCACCATGGCGTCCACAGGTAACACCATGCACTGCTCAGAATATTATGTGAGCCACACACACCATGTTTTTGTGTTGAACTTAATTATTAATTACACTGCTGTTTTGAGAGTTTTAAAAATAATATATACATTCCCAGGTAAAGTAGTTGAAAACAGCTGCATTTCCAATTAACCTCCAAATAGCTTTTTGGTTTGTGTAGTACATGTCAGACCCACACCTCCAGAAACTCTTTAATGTACTGCTCATTTACATACCCCGCAGGGCTGCAGTTTTAAAGAGACGTTTTACTTTCCTTGGAATTGCAGTTCATTATCATACAAACTCTTGCTAAAGCTCCAGGCATGTAATAATTGACCTTAATGACTTTTTTCTTTTTTCCACAATGATACTTGATATGACTCATTTTTCTACTCCATCCACAGGTTTCTTCTTCCTCCTCAGCTGGTCTATCTTCACCTATCACCACCGAGAAGAAATCAATCAGGACATCTCCAGGCTCGGCTCCTCCTATTGGCTCGGGGCTTTAGGTTGGGTCCTGCTGTTGGTCGTGGAGGGGATTGTCTTTGTAGCTGAGCAAGCTGTTGTGCCTGACATCCTGCCAGACTTAGAGAAATCTGTGGAGTCATGGCGGATTGCCTCTCAACTAAAGGCCGCTAAACGCTCTTTCAGCGATGGTTATTACCCCTGTAACAGCCACAGAAACATGGCTCCTGAGAGTCTTGAGTGGAGTTCAGATATGAGGACATAACCGAGGAAATGAATGTGAATGTGTAAGTTACACATTAATGCACACAGACTCGATGAGAACCCAGCAATCTCTCACTGCTTTACAGATCTATACAGCCAGACTGAGTATTGATTAACTGTGTTGGGAGTTAAGTGTTTGCCAGAGGAATTAAGTCTGAATTTTGAAAGTCTGAAGGACCCAGCTTTGTGAGGAGCTGATCGTGGTGGTTATCCTCCAGTTTGCTTTCAGTATAGACTGAAATGAAATGAAAACACACTAAGAACCAACAACACTGGCTGGAAAACGGCCAAACAAATGCAAGACGAGAACTGTTCTCGGACAAGGTGCAGACAGGCATTTGCAAAGTTTTAAACTTCATAAAACTTTTTTACAGGTTAGCCTGCTCCCCTAGGAGCAGATCCAGTGGTGGAGAGTTTACAGATGAATTTATGTAAAAAAAAAAAAACCACTCGCTAACACATTCATCTCCTACCTTTCATTGAAAGTTTTAGCAGGAGCTGCAACGTTGTTGATGAATGTTATAATAGCGCCATCTTGTGATGCCCATGTAACACATCTTAAAGTCCTCATCAAAAGAAAATAAATTTTTTGCAAATGTACAGGGACATCATAATTGTTTTTTCCTGTGGAAGTTTTAAGTGTTTTGCTGATGATCAGTAATAAACATCTGTGACCATACCCTTTTTAAATGATCATTTAGCAGAAATTAGTTATCATATGGTATGTAGCAGTAGCTCCCAACTCTTTTCCTAAAGGGACCCTTTTTTCTTTTATTGGGTACACTGATGACCCCTGACTAAGTGACATATTTTATGGATATGTAATATGAGTGCATTCATTGCATAAGAATAGCAGTACAAACAACTGAAAAAATGTAAACAGCGGTGTGAGGATTCAGGCAGCCCAGGGAGAGCAGCCCCTATCATAAATGTGTTGTCAACATAGCAAAAGGACATCATCTTTAAAAAGAACCATTAACTAGAGATGACAACTTTGGCACCGAAGATTGAACTGTTTCGAAATGTTTTGTCACTTCCACTTTTTTGTAGTTTGATAAGGGATTTGAAACGTGATCATGTCAAACTTGGACAAAAAGTTTTAAAGGGGCATAAATGTTTGAGATGTTGTGTTGGGTTGACTAAAGAGAGATTTTTGAGGATTGTGCTATAGTTGTTAGAGACCTAGGTCTAAGGCATGGGAGTAGAGAAGCAGAGAGGCCGGCTGAGGCCAAACAATGTGCAGCAAATATTATTTCTAAATAAAAATCGTTGGACGCAATGTCTCTGAATATTATTATTCATTACACCTTATTATTCATGTGTATTACCATTACAGCGAGTGCAATAAGAATTGGTAAGAATATTTCTATATTCCAGGCAATCTATACATTCAAGAAATTTGACTTGACACCATAGATTCATTTTTAGTTCATGGATGAAACCATTAAATTTAATTAACTGCAGCATAGGACTGTCATCATTATGTCATAAAACAATGCGAAGAAATAGTCACCATATCCTACAAGAACTAAATAAGTATTTGACAGTTTGATTGTATTTGCATGACACCTATTTAGGTAGCCTTTTGTGCCGGGGAAAAGGGAGCCTTTATGTACTGACTGTAATGCCAGATTCTGCCAGTAGATGTTGAGCGAACAGGTTCTGAAAGGTTTCAAAAAGGTTTCAAAACAGGAATTTTTAAGTAATGAACGACAGATTTAAAATCTTATAATAATAAGTACTCTGTAAAATAATGGCTACCATCTGGTATATTCACCCTCAAATGTGCAAATCTATCTTTGTCTTGGTGTGGAAAAAGTCAGTATTAAGCAAATATGATAAAATTATAGGCTTATTCTATATATTCTTGGGGAAAAAAATTATGAATAACAATTGAAAACTTTTCATTCAAATGAATATTAACTTATTTCCTTTGATAATTTATGCCATATTAAACAGAAGCAAGGATGATTGCTGGGTATTGTTTGCATATTATGTTGCTGTCCAATCTTAAGTCTCCATATGATCCCGCAACAAAACCACACAAGTTGAGCACACTTAGGTAAGACAAGAGAAGTCGCGCAAAAACAAAAGCGGTTGTAAGAAAAGACAGGAGAGAAACAACAGGGAAAGGTTGCAGAGCTCCTGAAATAAGAGTATTTTGGATTTTTTTTTAAAAAAAACAGTCACCCATCCATGGACAAGCCGTCGCCGCAGCCCTAAGGGTGAGTCAGCAAACATGTAGCAGCTAGGCTAACCTTAGCAACAAGCTAGATAAGGTTGGTCTAAATAATCGTTTGGCTATGTGTTTGTGTAAAATTAAAATGTTAAAACAAGGCATATGTTAATAATTTAGGCTAAGTTGTAAATTAATGTCTCTACTATGTGGATAACCAGCCTTTAAATTATTATGGTAAGCTAACTAATAAGCTAGTAGATGCTAGCTGTTCCTCACCATCAGATAACTGTTACATTTAATTGTTTTCGGTCGCAGGAACCAGTCAGAGACAATAGCCTTCAAATAGGTGAGTACGTGTGCCTTTTCGGGGGGATTTGGGGTATCTGTTGGGCTTCCCAGCCCTTGTTTCAAATGTTATCATATTGGAGTCAGGTCGCCGCCGAGCACCTGTTTTGTTGTGTGTAGTTTTGTGGGTGAACTGTGTGCGTGCCGCTGTAGCTGGCCAGTTTTCGGGACATGGTGTTGTTTGTTGATAAGTATTGCAGCTCTCTTTTGTCTTATTTACTGTAAGCTCATGCCTGTATGTCAAGGAGTGCAGTTGTCGTGCGGTTGTTGTACTAAAAATGCCTGATAAAGTTTGCAGTGATGTCAGCGTGACAGTGAAAAGAGCAGCTCCTCTGCTCTCAGGTGCTTGTTGACATCTTTGTGAACTTTGACTGTCACTCTGACCACTTTCTCTTTGACCTCTGTCCTCTGCAACTACAGTAGCCTTGGTAATGCATCGCCACTGTAAAATCCAACACATGGTTGGTACTGTATTCATAGTCTAATTGTGTGTGCATATCTAAGTGTGTGCATATGTGTGGGCATATGAACTTCTTAACCTTAGGCTGTTTAAAGATATGGATTTAAATCTATGGAGTATTTAAATGTATATATCTCCTTATATACAGTCTATGTAACTAACGAGTCCAAGGGCCTGTCATAATAGCCTGCACAGGGGCCATTGTCATTAACTTACACAACTGGTATTGTGACATTATGTGTTGATAGTTTTAAAGAAAGTACTTTGTATACTTAAGTCTTTTTAAAACCAAGTAATCCGGTACTTTAACTCTTATTATCTAATTTATTTGATCAGAGGTATCTGTAGTTTGACTCAAGTAAATGAGCTGTGTACTTTGTCCACCACTGCTTAATGGTATACTATGCAGGATTGTCCATTATTGTTTGTTAAACCAATCCCAAGAGAAACAGAAATTAAAAGCCATAGATTCCTGCTGCTTACGGTACGGCACTTAACGCTACCTTTTTTATAAAGCTCCAACCTCAACTGAGGTCTTTTGTGGCACACACCCATAAATGAAAATAAGAAAAAACAGGCAGAAAGCAGACATTGTTATTTAGGAAAATCCTGCATAGTATATCTTTAAAGTATCTGTCTTAAAGGGTATTTTCTTGGAGTGGGAGAAACAGGGGCTCGTATGGCAGAGCACGATGGCTAACTGCTTGGACAGTTGTCCTACATCATCCCACCAGTAGTCGCATGTGTAGTGAAGCAGGGTTTTTGCCAGACAGTCCTACATCTGTCTCCTTGAAACTCTAACCTCATGCATTTCCAGCATACAGTCCCCAGCTTTGCTGAGCGTTTGGACAACAGACTGCCTCCCAAGTTGTTATTTACTTTTCTCTCACACATTCCCAGGAGGAGAGGAAGCACTCTGATGCTGGACTGCTTATGTTTATTTTCTCAACCTGCCAAAGTGGGGGAGAATTAAGTGGCTCTGGCTCTGTTAATTGGGCGTTAATCAGGTGTTGCTCTAATTAAAAGGCAGTTCCGCCCTGTTGGGCCCTGGTAATGAGTTTGTTATTAAATCCACAGAGGATTTTTGTCTCTTTTTCAATTTACCAACAGGGTAGTGCTTAATTGCTGTGTAAATGAGGGGAATGTCCTTGAAGGTCGTCTTGCATCAGCACGGGATCCATGAACAAAATTGTTCTAAAGAGCCTCCCCACCCAAACTTCAAATCAGTTCAGTTTGCTGCGTGTTGACCTCTTGTGGTCCAGCTGTGCCTCTCAGCAGTGACTGTTATTTCAGTTCACTTCTCATTTCTAAAAGAAACCTCTTCAAGTCTCATTTTGTTAAATTGAGAGAGCAGGTACGCCACTTTCTTTTGTGAATAAAAGTACTTTTAAAATTGATTTCCCTTTCATCTAAAGTTGCTTTTATTTCCCCCCCTTTCGGGCGCTGCTGTCTGGGCCCATTGAAAGCATGCAGCCTTTTATGGCTCCCAGTGTCTCATAAACAAACCCTCCACTTTTCACCTTCCACCACAACAAACGCTGCTCCTTCACCTTCCTGAGAATAACAGACCAAAGGTTGAGAATGCCTTCAGAGAAAGACAGGCCAAATCAATGTGGAGATGGGAAGAAAGAGATAGTGAGACGTTTAGGCACAAAGGATGAAATGACAGATGAATGGTAGAAGATGTTTTGCGCAGATAGACAGGTGGCCTGATAGACACAGAGAGATTTCGGGTACTGATTGTCGAAGGGCATTTGCTACATAGACATCAATCAGAAGATGGCACCAAGATTGAGCAGGCTGCCAGCATTTCCTGGCAGCATGTGTAGAACACAACCTGGGATAAACCACTGCTCTTCATATCAATTAGAAACCAATTATACAGCCATGTCCTACTAATTATGCTGCACTGCCACCATCCCAACCCCCCCGATATAAAGCGTGTGTTTCTCTTTGCTCCTGTGTATTTGTGGTTGTGTTCACTGAGATGAATAAATAAACTTGCTGGCTGCCAAAACGAAGCATCCTTAATCAGATTTTCATTGCTCTAAGTTTTTTTATTTTGGAGGGGAAGAAAGCAGGTTGTTGTTTTCAGATTTACCTTTTGGTGGTGCTGGTGTAACATCTATCACTTCACCTCTTGCAGTGAAATCTGGTGAAATGTGCGAGACACTGCTCTCATTTGATGAGTAATGAAATCACACAAAAAAAGCTGTGCACGTATGTATGTGTGTTTGATTTTTATTTGCGAGGTAGACAAAGTGTGATTAATATTCTCAAGCATATTTCAGAGGATTTTGGAGCCAGAATGTGCCAGGCTGCTTAATAAGTCAAGTTTTATTTGGCTGGATCTGAGAGAGTGATGAATTATGAAATAAAAGCAAGAACTCCATGCCTCTTTTTTTGCAGTTTTATTTCTCCGTGGTTTACATAATTCACTCAGAACATTTGTAACTTTCCTGACAGGTTAACGCTGCTGGGTTCAAAGTCAAGATGCTGAGGAAATACGCAGAAAGACTAGACAGCAGGAGAGGAATAGACATTAGGATGAGAGGAGAAGAAAGAGCAGAACAAAAGGGTAGAGAGGATTTTTGATGTCACAAAACAGTTTCACGCTGACCCTGAATTCTCTACGCCAATATGTGGTGTCTGATTTTTTGTAATCTTGCTTGCCACCAGCTCTCAATAACCCTGAATGTTAGGATGTAGTCAAAATCAGAGTTTGACCACTGCAGTATTGTGCCCTCTGCTGCATTGTCATCAGTTTAAGTGGACACTCTGAAAATGGAAAAGTCTGGAAATTTGATATGTGCAGTTCTACAATCTCAAAAAAAGCAGACAGAGGGAGGTAGACAGAGAGAGAATGTACACCTTGTGTCCTTGAGTTGTCTTTTTTTTTTTTTTCTATTTTGCAGGGACCTGGTTCATCTCGCCTGTAGAATCTGCAATGAGCTGTTGCTTTTTGTGACTGACATCCTACCCAGACCACCCTGCTGATTACATTTGTTCAGCAGAACTGAGTGCAAAGGAGATAGACAGGAAGGGGAGAGACAGAGCTTAAAAAAAGACTTTCTTGATTATCCTGAACTCACATTCATCGGTTTGATAAGTACAGGTGTTCTTGCATAGAAGAACTCCCTCTGCTGTTTCTGGTATTAACATTGTTTTTGTGTCTTCGAGCGCAGACTTGTGAATCGCTGTGCATGTACCGTATCTGCCCGCCAGTACCCTTGTTCGTAAGTGGTGTCGACTCGGACATCTCAGTCCAGACAATGAAGCTGTAGTCCCATTCTCGTCACTCTATTCATCTCTGGCCAACTGTAGCCGCTCCCTTCTCTTATCTCTATGTGACCAAGGAAATTAAATTACAAATATAATCACTTGGCGCCAGTTTCTTTAACAGTGCGTCTCTGCTTTGCATATAGAGTGTGCTTGCTTTGGAGACACATAGCATGAAGTTACTTATTGGCCTATTTACGATAATGGGTTCTGCTTTACTAGTGGAGTCACACACACCTTTTCACAATGACAATGAGTGGCACGAGGGAGTGAAGCGAGAGGAGGTGGGGGGGGGGGAGTATAAGAGCAAGACATGGAGACATGATTTCAGACATCTTGAGGAAAGAAATTTGCATGGGTGAATAAACTGAAAAGCAATGAGGAGATCTGTGAAATGAGTAGACAAAAAATGCCCCCTGACTCACTGAGGCTGTGTCGGAAATTCCACGTTTGCTACCTAGTGCACTAAACTTTTATTTTAATTCTGAATTCTAAATTTGTGTGCTATATAGTGTCATCACATGGCAAAAAATGTGTTTTCATAGCATGCACATTACTTCTAAGTCATTCTAATGATGTGGCTGTCAGTTGGTTGGTTCACCACTTTGGTCCAGAATGAAATATACCAACAACTTTTGAATCGATTGCCATGAAATTTTGTACCAAAATTTTTGAATCCTAATGACTTTTGTGATCTCCTGATTTTTCATCCAGCTTCATCAAGTTAAAGTTCACTCTTGTAAAAAAACCAACAACAAAAAACAATATCTACTTAGGTTGGTACCAAATTTTGACCAGACATTCATTGCTCTAACCCACTATTGGATGAATTGCTTTGTAGTTGTTTGTACTCAATGGACTGTAATATCTTTGCTGATTCAGTACCACTGAGCTTCCCCTCCACTCCACCACTATTGTGATATGTTCTGACTATGACGAGCACTCACTGATAAACACATTAAGGTGAACAGCATTGCAAGGAATATAAATGGTAAAATATAAAATATACGTATATCCCCACTCCCAAAGTCAGTGGTTTCTCTTTCTTTTCTTTTTTTCTTTTTCTTATACTGGCTTTTGGTTAGATGCCTGAAATAAGGTCTGTGGTTGCAACAAGCCTAAGGAATGTTCATGTTTTGTTCTGTCATGAAATAAGTCAGTAATTACTATTGTGAATTTTGAGGCTTTCGTGTGTCTTAAAAAAGGCAGTTGCAAACAAGTGGCGAAATGAGACTACAGAACATCATATAACAGCCTGTTTGTGGTAGGGATGTAGTCATGCAACCTGGTCTCTTGATACATCCATGATGCAACCGTGGTGTAAGTCTTTAGCCTAAATCAGCTTTTTCACTTTTGGCAATTGCATTTCGGCTTCAAAAATCATTGAAGTGGTGTTCATTTGTGAAGATTATCTCGTTGAACAAAGCGTGTTAGTATCATTAGCATTTTTGCCTTATTTTCTGCAGAGTTCAATGAAAAAATCACTCTGCATCAGTCCAAACACTTTTAGTGGGCGGTAATCCTCGCCTTGACAGACAAACTCCTTCAGCCAGTCAGTGTGACAAAACATCAATGGAGCCAGTTGATAAATCAAGCCAAATCCAGTTAGAAGGGTGACAAAAATATCTTTTCATCTTAGAAACTCTGAGTGCATGCTCTTGTTCTTGTTTAATTGTTGTTATTCACCCTATTTCTGAAATAACTACATATTACTGTGTTTACTTTACTAATATTAGAGTTGTTGCCATGAATGTATTAGAAGAAGTTTGGCTACAGCCATGGAGGCGGGGCCCCGTTTATTCCAACGAGAGCTGCGCCCTGGTGCATGAAGCAAAAAAAGCTCTTTTTCCGGATATAAAATACAATAAAATACCAGGATCTACTTGTCCATAAGGCATGTGCACTAGAGACTTAAGGCGTTCGAATGTGCCCGAGTGAGTAACTTCTGCCAGCGGAGCGACTGACTTCCATTTTAGTGCGGTGCTAGCTTGAATGGCGGTCTAAAAAATGGAATCTTGCAGCTGTTCTTGATTTTCCAAATGTCATCAGACTGGATGGCTTAAATCTCGATTGTAAAATGAATGAAATGAATGGCGTGGTTGTTGCTCCTGGCGCCACCTGGAGCAACCATTACTGTCCTGCATTTTACGTCATAAACTACAACGCACTTCCCGATTGGTTGTGTATTTGTTGCAGATCCCTGATTGCTCTATTAGCTCTGATTGTATTTTAATTGGTGGATATGATGCTGGATGGAAATGTTGAACTCAAATCATCAGAATGGTCTTACTAGGCTAAACTTATGTACTGGGCACAGAAAAATACCTGGAGCTCTCTGTCTCTCTCTCTAATATATATAGTGGATTTGGTGGACCTCTGGCAGCTGCCTATGTCACCATCATCAGTTGCTAAATGTTGCTAAATACCTGTCAAACTGATGACACTTGCAGTGCACAAACTGCAGCTGTACTAATTAGCAAATGTTAGCGCATGCTAACACACAAAGCTAAGACCGTGGTAAAAATGACACCTGCTAAACGTCAGATGTGCTTAAGTACAGCCTCAGAGAGCTGCTGATGTGACTGCGGAGCCTTGTTTCTAAATATACCACGATGCAGTGTTTTGCCTTAATAGACATTTCATAGCTATTATGCAGCACTACACCTGTCAGTGATGATGATGATTCATAAGTGTCTAAATTCTCAATTTACCGCTCACTACAGAGCGAAGTCATTGAGTCAACGAGGGAGTGATTTTCGGACGCGGCATCATTCACTCACTCAGTGATGCCAACTGCCATTGTGTAGACAGCTTCCTCTTCAGCTCAAATCTATTCCACACACGTTAGACCATCTGACTGAGTAAACACTCCCAGTCTCTCTCCCTCTCCCTCTCCCTGTCTCTCCTGCAGGTCTTTCACAAAAAGAGAAAGGATGAAAACCTGTGTATATTAGAATGATGTGCCTCCCATGAGAGCCAAATGGGAAAGTTGGTAAAGGAAGAGTGAGGGGAGTATGAATAGAAGAATAGTGTTTTTTATCATAGTTATTATGAGAAGGCCATCACAGGCCTCCCTTGCCTATTCCCAATTCAGTTAGGAATTTATTTGCTTATGCAGAGACTGTTATACTTGCTTGTACAGGCAGACCAGCAAATGCAAAACTGTATCAATGCCTTCGGATCTACCCGGTCCCAAAGCACTCGCCGAGCAGGTGGATGGTGTATTTATTTGTGATCTTTATGTATTCAGTGCCAGTTACCCTCCCCTCCAACTATTGGGACCACATGTTTGTCAGTCCCTTCCTGAGGCATCTCTGTGTTCTGCTGCCGTTAACAAACACCATATGCCCCTGAGTTAGGCTCAACTGCTCCAGTCTTTCTCACTGTAGTCCAATCCACAGACTACATAGGATTTTGTAAATTCTGAAAAGAGACAGGACTTTCCACACCATTGTTCTTAAACAGTTACTGTATATGTCTGCTCCTGTGCTCATAAAGCCCGCAGCTATCATCATCCTCGCCACCAGCAGGTTGCTGTGAGAGAGCGGGGTGGTAAAATAATGGCTCCCCGCTGGATCGTGTGAATCATTGCGATGACTGGCTGATAAATGCTCCTCCACCCAGGCTCTGGCTCCAATAGTAATTTCTCTCTCCAACTGGACTAGCTGCCAAATGACAACAACCTCCCTCCCCAAGCCCCCACCTATCCACAGCATCCCTCACAGCCCCTCCCTTCACCTGTTATAATTACTGTACTCTATAAGTCGGGTTTAAGAGCAGTCACTCTAAATCAGCCTTGAATCGCAGCACGTTACTGTGTCCATTGTTCCCTTGTCTGAGCTCTGGCAGAGCCAGTGCAGAAAAGGGCACGGGTGTCCTGGCATTTCCTATAATGGACTTTGTAGTTAAAAGACAGGGAAATAATAAGCAGATCTACGTGTGGGAAAAGAGCTCATTGTGTTTGGTGGGAAGTTAAGACCACGGACAGTTAGGGGTTAGAGTTGACAGACAACAGCGCTTCTCTTTTCACACTCCTTGACACATAATGGGACCAATTTTTCTCTCTACATCTCTCCCTAGTGGCCATGATTTGCTCATTACATTGATGGAGGGGGACTGAGGGAGGGAGGGGGGGGGTAAGCGAGAGGGAGAATGACCAGTTAGGAGACAAATAGTAGGAAATTTAGTGCTGAGAATTCTCCATTACTCTCATTTCATCTGAGAACTGTACAGAGGTAACCCACTTATTAAGGTGTTTAACAACTTGCCAAGAAATCCACCCTCCGAGGACGCAGAACGTTTGAAATCATGAGGAGTTGTTTGCAAGCTACTATCCCTCAGCTGACAGACCTTCTGTGTAAACCATCACCAGACAGTTTGGGAAAAGAGGACTAATACATGGTTAAACACAAGACAAATCCAGTGAGTGGATGTTTATGTGACTGAAGGTCCCCTGGCATCGAAGGGACTGCTCCTCGATCGGGGAAATCTACATTTAATTAACACAGAATTAAAGAGCATTGTTATTTTGATTAAAGACACTGGTCTTGATTCCCCACTCTACTCGAGTGCTCCCGAATCTGGCTTAGGGTTTAATTTCATTTGGTTTCATGCGAGTGGATCAACATCCATCTGGATTGCTAAAGTCTTTTTCGGAAAGCCATACTGCAAACTCCACCATTATCACACTGTGCATTCACTGCAATCTCTGCATGCTCTTGACCTCCATGTGGCCCATCTTGCTATGGTGACAGGAAGCCAACACTTACAGTTGCTGTAGCTTAAGTTGTTCTCCATATTGTCTAACTCGCCAGAACAGAGGAAATGAATGGAACCGGTCCAAAACCAAAATAACTCTGCAACGCCTTGGGGAGAGTTATAATGCAAGACTTGGAACGAATTAATGCGGTCCCAAGACTAGACTATCCAATAAAATGAATATTTGGATAGCTGGACATGGAAGATATTGTGGTGTCAGGCTGTCAGCAGCTTGTGGGGGATGTTATTTGTAGAAGCTGTGATGTTGTGGTGCGTCTCTTCTCTCTGTTAAAGCTCCATCAGTCAGGATGAGCCGACAACAAACGCAGCTGAGTCACACAGGGTCACGCAAGGCCTCGAGACAGCATCACTCAACTCAGCTGTCCCCTGGCTGTCACTGTGTGATTATAAGCACGCTAACCTGCGGTACAGAGGGAGGGAGAGCCAGTAATTAATCACCTCATTGGAATAATCACATAATTGATTATTAACAAAACCTGAGGTGAGGGTGAGAGGAGAGGGGCGAGACGAGGGAAACAAGACTCTTAGAGGGAGAGACAGGGAGAGATGAATGAGGGGGGATGTGAGTAGTGGGGTAAGGGGTTTGTTCTGGCAGGTAGCTTTGACGAATAGCTCTGCATTGAAGTCTACCTCTTTGAGTATTAATCTGCCAAATCATGTCTCTGGATGAGGGATGGAAGAGGTGGACAGTGGGAGGCGACTTGCTGAGAATTGGCTGGGCGAGACTGAGGAAGTTTTTGAATATGATACGAAAAAACGCAATTAAAAATTTGCATTAGCTGATGCCCACTATATTGCATAACACTCGGTGGGAAATATGAGTGCGAAATGCCCTCTTTACCCCGAATACAATCACAAAGATGCCCACATTCTTCATGACATTTAGAAATATCATGCTTCAATTTTGGTCGGTCTATTCAAATGTGGATGATGGTGACATTTTATTTCCTGTGAGGAAGACACCAACACTGCTGTGGAATTCATTCATTGTCCATCTTTGCTATTGACACTTTCTCTTAAGCTGCCATGTGACTTTAGCTGTCAGGGGGTCTTTTTTGGACCTTTGGCTTACATAGTTCTGCCTGGAAGGCTTGATCTCTTCCCCCCTTTCCTTGTCACAGCTTGCAATCAGCCTTAAGCCCTTTTGTGTTCTCCACTCTGAGCTAAGCCTGTTATCCTGTGCAACTCCTTTACACAAGATCACTACTATATCCCCCTTCTCTGTCTTCACCTCTCACACCTTTCCTCTCGTTCCCTCTCTCTGCCTGTCTGTCTCTTTGTTTTACGCACACAGACCCAAAAGTAATGACTCTGAAGTTTCTCAAGGACGGATAAGTAGCATGGTTGGATTATTGAAGAGGCCTGCCGGATACAGGCCCAGGGGCCCAAATTGTCATGGTAAAATGCAAAATATCTCTGGAAGAGACATGTACCGACTTGGCAGAAACAAAAAATGACTACAAAGTGATGCCAATAGCTGCAAAGAGACTCAAAAAGACTATGAAAAGGGGCAAAACAACCACAAAAGGATGCAAAATAACTACAAAGAGATGCAAACAACTACACAGAGACACAACATGACAGCAAAGGAACACCAAATGACTACAAAGAGATGCAAACAGCTGCAACGGGACACATAGACACAGTTATAAAATGTGGCAAAACAACCAAAATTGGGCACAAAATGACTACAAAGTGATGTGAACAACTCCAAAAGCAGGCAAAATTACGACAAAAAGATGTAAAGCAGCTACAAAGAAACTAAAACTTGCAACACAGAACAATTACAAAAAGTTGCAAAATGTCTACACAGAGATGTACAAAACTACAAAGAGACTTAAGATGACTACAAATGCATGGAAAACATATACAAAGGGACACAGTGGTTACAAACAGATGTAAAACAAACTACAAAAAGGAACTACAAGGAAACTTAAAATGACCATTAAGGGACACAAAATAACTAAAAAAAAAAGATACAGAATGACTACAAAGAGACACAAAACCAGAGAGAGATGCATAACGACTACACCAAAACAACCACAAAAATACACTAAACAACAATAAAGTCTGTGTGTCTTGCTCCTGTGTGGGAGAGGTGGTGGGGCCCTCTGCATGTCTGTGCCCAGGGGCCAGTTTTTCTCATAATCCACCCATGATTAGGACTGCTTTATATTTATTTATAGTCTTCTTCCTTTATGTCCCATGCACACCAGCACTGACAAACACAGACACACAGATCCTCCCAACCCCCCCTTTTTCTCCACCCTCCCCTTCCCTCAAACACATGTTCTGCCCCTGTCGTATTCCCACTCATCCCTCCCACTGCACACACCTGCAAGACGCTCACACACACACACACACACACACACACACACACACACACACACACACACACACATTGCTCACTGATGTTGTTTGGATTCATCATATTAGAAAAAACACCCCCTCCTAGTGCAAGGTGTCAGCTCACTGGTGCATCGCAAACTCATGTATGTCCTCCTAAACTGCAGCCTCTAGTCCCCCAGGGTGTGCTCCTCACATTCATAACACTCCGCTCCATGCCAGGTGGCTGTCTCCACAAGTCCTCTTCCCCATAAATCAGACTGTCTTTGAGTTGATCAATAACAAGTCAATTAGCAGGCGTGGAGAGATGAGGGTCTCAGGGGGTCACTGCTTGTTTGTCAGGCAGACATCTGCAGCTCTGTCCCTGTCTGCCACGAAGCTAGGTGTGTCGTTTACCTTGGAAGCATGTGGCTACTTGGCTATCATAAATCTAAATATCAACTATAAATAGGCCTGGAGCATCTTGCTACAATCCATCATTTGCTTGTTGTTGGATATGTAATGTATCAAGCTTCGTGTACTTCAAATCTCCCAGCTGTGTCTGATGGATTTGGATAGGCCTAGAAAAGCACTTTTTCCCCTCAGTAACTTTTCTCTATATTTGCACTTCAGCATTTCTTGCGAAAAAGCTTGTCACAAAGATACAGTCAGACAAACAAAAAACTACCATTGCTGTCTAAGGTCACACTTGACCATATGCACCAAATATAAGCTGCAAAGCCTGCCAGTATTCATCCCGCTCCCCTGTTAAGCTGACAAGAGTGGGAGAGACCCAACTGTTGTTTGGTGCCCACTGACTGTGTATCTAATGACTTGGCTGGCAAATCCAACACAACAGCAACAGGCTCCTGTAGCGAATACACCAGATTAATCCCCTGGATAATTACAAACAAAAATGATCTTGGGCAAATACTCATCATACCTACTGAGACATTACATCAAAAGATGCTGTCTAATTAAAACTCAGTCTGAATGGTGACGGAGAGACAGCATTTGGAGGAATGAATGAAATACGCTGACATTATTAAGAGGGAAGAATTGCAGATAAAATGATATAGACAAAATGACAAGTAACATATAAGACAATGCCTTAGAATTAATAATAACACATTTTCCGCTTTGTTTGACCCATAGATCAACAATTCATGTTGTGTCTGTGGCCTCTGTAAGTTGTCTTATGTTGCTTTGAAAACTCACTTATCAAAATGGTAATTGCCAGATGAACACAGATTCAAACAGCTAACGCACACTAATGTGACTCATTTGTATCGCTGCATTTGTCATTTTGATTCACAGCAGTCACCACCTGAATTGCTGGTGCATCAGTCACAAACACTTACAAGATGATGTGAAGTGGCAAGGGAGAAAAGTCTCAATAATACAGTCATTAGAGTGAAAATGACAACAATAACACTGATTGTCGTCACTGCAATTACTATTATTTTCAATTTTCATTCATCGGTTTCTGCACTGTTTAATAATTCAGCTTCCATCTGCCTTTCTCATGTATTACATATTGCCCTGATACACATACTAACACATGTCTTTACCTCTGCTGCCTCTACACATACTTGCAAACACAACATATATCATAAGCACTCCTGTCAACCACCGTTCTCTTTGATGTGACATGTTTTACTGTAAATGTTTTGTCTTGATGTGTGCATTATCTGAAGCCATTATGTCTGTTTGAGACATCAACATAATGTCACCTTTTATGTTTTGTCAGATCACACTAATGAAAGGGAAAAAAAACCTAAAAGACACCCACAGTAAGAGCATCAGGCAGGAAGCTGCTCTGGTGCATGATGGGGCTAAAGCCACGTCACAAGTCACTTAGTTCCAGTGAAGCTCCCTCAAAGCATTGTGGTACTTTTTCATTTTTAGAGGAGCTAAGTGTGACATTCAGAACATTAATATAGTAGTAAATCATGATTTTCAATGTAAAGAAATCATGGAGTAATGGCGTCCCAAGCAGAGAGTGAAGTCATGCCTCCCTCCGTGTGTGTGTTGTAATCTGAGCTTCTCTGTACGTTGTTGTTAGCTGGTCCAGCTTGGACATGCAAATCCCTCTCTGTGGAAGCATAGCACCCACTCTCTGGTCCCCTCCCAGGTTAACACTGTTGGCTCTGTCAGATCTGTTGCTATTGTTAGTGCTGTTTATGGAGTTATCACCGTTAGCTGCTAACTGCTGGCTAAGTCACCTCAGATGTTGAGAACCGTGTGTAGACAATCCAGCCCCCAACTGGAGTCATAGATATGTTCTGTTACATACAGCTGCTTCATATAAAGGAATATGCAAAAGTTAATAACCAGCCATCTGTTCTGGATGCGATCCCTGATCCCTACATGTTTGTGCCGTGGGTTTACCCTTTGATGTGTGTGCGTGCGTGTGTGTGTGTGTGTGTGTGTGTGTGTGTGTGTGTGTGTGTGTGTGTGTGTGTGTGTGTGTTTGTGGGTCGGGCAGTGTCTGGTGTGTGTGTGATCACACACGTTAGGCTAGGTCATTGTCACATTTTGGATGTATTGTGACGTTAATCGTAGCAGCATGGGCGCTGTCTGGTGCTGAAGTCTTTCAACTGTGAACACGAAAGATGGTTTTGTCATTTTTGTTGTGTCACTTGTAATAGGCTGATAGCTATTTGTTGGAAGTTCTTCGGCTAAATTCAATGAAGAACAGGATTTATATTGAATGTGCTGTGTGCCATAACCGGTTTTATCAAAAAAAAAGAAAAAAAAGAAAAAAAGATAACTTGCTCACACAGAAACTCTGGATACATGAAAATCAGCTATTTTCCATTTTGGTCAAGCTCCCCCTTAGCACACAGGAGAGAAAAAATCCTAGTGCTGGACATAAACATGATAATTGCTTAACGCTGCACTCAAAATATGGCCTCATTAGTGACTGTCAATTTAAACTAACGCATTCTCATCCTAAATCATCATTTGGTATCTTACGCCAAAATCACTCACAAAGCAACAGTATTTGACCACTTTGGAATGAGAATGGACTGGTTTAACAAATAAACAAAATCTTCAGCTTTAACGAGTTGCTTTTGCGCTTACTTGTGACCACCTCCTGTATTCAGCCATGTTTTTTCATGTTTATTTAAAAAGTCTGATCAAATTCTAAAATTGATATGTCACATTTATAAATGTGTTTGTGACCATATGTTTTCAGAACTCTTATCTGTCTGTGGGAGAAAAAAGTGCATTTATTCCATCATCTGTTTTCTCTTTGCACTGGTAGCTTTTTCACGAGTTTAACAGTATCTCTCGTTGTGTCAGAGAGAGGCCACCTGGATGAGGTGAGCCTACAGATGGATATGAAAAAGGGGAGATAAAGGTGACATAGAAGTGTTTCCAGCTGAGGATCAGTGTGTTGTGGTAAAAACTTGCTTGTTTGGGGTCTACTGTTGGATTCTGTACATACACATGTTTGCAACTGTGCTTTGGGGTTGACCTTGTTTTTTTTCTAAATCAGCTGCTTGCATCAGGTGTCAGAAGTTGACTGTTGGGATCCCATCAAAGGAAGGGTATAAATACAAGACACAAGGAGACAGAGAGGAGCAATCCCACTGTATGAAGCCTGAACTCCTGGTAACAGATGCTCCATGCTGAGACAGACTCTAACGTAGACAGTATACGTTGTGTGTAGGGCCTTGGCTCAAGGGCTTCCCTTGTGTTCCCATGCGGAGAGGACCCCCAGGGGAGCTGACACGCAGCTGAGACCAAAAAAACAAGGTAAGAGCCCAGCTGACACACATGCATACAGGCTCAGCTGTTTGTCTCAAAGGAGAGTTCAACATGTCAAGTGCGCTGAGAGCCGGGAAATGAAGGAGCACTGCCAGACTCGAGCCTCCCAGGGAGAAAACGTAACGAGAAGTCTGAAAGATGGATAGACAGAAGACGCTAGAGTGTGTGTGCTATAGCTGTGCAATGGTAAGATTGTTTGACTGCTTCATCGTCTGAACTTAGAGTGGGAGGAGATAAAATAAGGTCTGTCAGTGCAGCAGGATCACTGATCCTACCTGTGCCATATCATAAGAGCTCTTGAAATATGACTTAAATTGAGCAATGTTGTATTTGGAATAAGTCTTTATGATCTTTATTCAATATGATAGTCCCTTGTTTTCTCTCCCCTCCTGTTTGGTCAATATATGTAATATGAAATAAGTTTCCTGTATCTCAGAGTTCTTTCCCCCCTGCATTTTAAATGCCAGTCGGAGGCTCCCGGGGCTCCAATTCTCTCTCTAGCCAAGAAAATGACTAATATAAATGATTGACAGCCTTGCAGGGATAAGGTTGCCCATTTAGCAAACTCGCTGTGTCAAAGGAAAAAAGTCACAATGGCTCCCTGAGCGATTGGATTGGAGATGAGAGAAATGAAGATTTTTGTGCTGTATCGATCCCCCAATGCTTGTCTCATGCATTTTACACGAGATCTAAATGCCACTTATGGTATAATACAGCGCTCCAGGTCTGGGCTCGCTGCTCTCTGTTCAGCAGGATTTCAGGGTAGCAGGTGTACGAATTCAACAGGAATCAAGTAAAGCTGTTCGATTGTGTCGTGGGATCAACGCTGAGAATGCACTGGGGATATCTGAGCATTTGAACCTTTGAATCTTTTCTCTGCATCCATGTATCTTCTGGGCCCAGTTGTTAAAAAAATTGATCCACATCAGAATGATCTGGAATTGGTAATCCGATGTTTTGCTACCCAGGATCAGCTAATCCATTTAACTTTTTTTACCAGTTTTTCCAAGCCATTGGATACAAATTTTTCAAGATTACCAAATTCAGATGACCATTGCGCTAAAAGGGGATCCATTTCACACTGTAGGCTATACGAGCTATGTAAGGAACGTAGACAGCATGTTCTCTTTCATTTGAAGTGAGAGAAAAACATACAATAAAATAATACAAACATCACCCGTCAATTTAAATTTCTGTTAAATCGTTTTGTTTTTGTTTGGTTTTTTTTACATTTTTCTTTACTGCACTGAGAGGCTTAATAGGTAGCATGATGTCTAATTTCTATTGTATCTACTTTATCACTGTAACGCTCAAACAAATCAGGTGCAAAATATAAATACATGTATACATACTACATGTATGATTGTATTGACCGGTTTAAACATTTTATTACATTTTGTCTCTGAAAGCTCCCTTTAATTAACCGCTCTGCTGGGTCAGGATAATCCTGATTTTTTTGGATCAAAGATATCCCAATCCTACTAAAAAGTTTAGAATAACACAAACTGAAGGTTTGATCCAGATCCAAGACTGGATTACGTAATCTAATCCAATTTTAGAATCCTTTTAAAACAACCGATTTTCAAGATTTGTATCCGATTTGATAGCTAAAATCCGATCAGATTACTTTGTAATAACTGGGCCCTGGATGGCTGAAATATTTTTTTTCTAACTTTTTTGATACATCAAGCTAAGCTCTTCTTTCCTCTCTAGACGTCTAAATCACATCATGGCGGAGGAGAGCCTGGAGACAGATGGCCCCAGATCCTCCATGCCGGCTGAGCTCCACCATCCCCACTCTAAATACTCTCAGTGGAAGTTTAAACTGTTTAGGGTGAAGTCCATGGAGAAAGCCCCTCTCCCTCTCCCCCCCAGCGAGACGCAATCTGAAAAAGGAGCCTTGTTAGGGAGCTCGCCTCCTGCAGCTCCAAATATAGAGTTAGATAATGGTGAGGGTCCAGGGAGTGTTATGAAATTGTGCCTTGGGGGGAAAAGCAAGGAAAATGTGGAGGGCCCTGGCCGCAGGGTAGATATGAAGCTACAGGAAATGGACACCCACATGAACCACCTCAGGTAAAACATGTCACTATACTATATCCATTTCACGTTATCATATGGATTTCTTTCTTTGACAAACCCTGTTCTTTACTCTGTGAAGGGGCTTGTGCCGTCTCTGTGGAATAGTGTTGAGAAAAGTCAAAGGACCGGTGCACGATGTCCATGGGGATCTGGATGAGGTCAGCAAATGTGCCCTGCGTAAAATGAACTGCAAGATGATCAGCTGGCCAGAGGTCATCCTCAAAGTCTTCAAAGTGGACGTGACAGAGGACACGGAATCCGTCCACCCTCTTTCCTTCTGCCATCGCTGCTGGGTGGTCGCCATACGAGGAGGAGGCGTCTGCAGCTTCACCAAAACAAGCGTCCCTGAGTGGATACCCCACTCCTCCCCCTGCTACCTTTGCTCTCCCAGGAAACCATCATTCCAGCGGACAGGAAGGAAGAGGAGGAAAGCCATTCCCAGAGCCCAGAGTTTGTCAAAAAGGACCAGGCGGGACCAAAGTGACAGCACTAGCATTGGTGAGAGGTCGGCTCTGAGGTCCTTCAGAGACACTTATCCCGGTCCTGTGCTCAGGACGTGGAGGAGACCCAGCACCCAGAGAGAGCAATGGGTGAGGAACTTCACCCACTGCCAGAAAGACCACCTGAATACCAAGCTCATCTCTGAGAAGCTCCCTGTCGACTTCCTCTTTTCTTTCGCCTGCTTGGTGTGTGACCACCTGCTTTCTGATCCAGTCCAGTCCCCCTGTGGGCACCTCTTCTGCCGCAGCTGTATCATAAAATACAACCATGTTCTGGGACCTCATTGCCCGGCCTGCAACTTGTCCTGCACCCCTGATGATCTCACACCGCCTGCCAAAGCCTTCTTATCAGCCCTACACTCCCTGCCTCTGCTCTGCCCCAGGAGCGGCTGTTGTAAGCAGGTAAGGCTAGACTCATTTAAAGCTCATTGTCTGAGCCATGAGCTGGGTGAGCAGGACACAAAGCAGCAGTCATCAGAACTTGACTTGCTAACCAATAAGGGGGGAAGACCCCGTCAGCACCTGCTATCGCTAACCCGCCGTGCCCAGAAGCATCGGCTCAGGGACATGAAGAACCAATTGAAGGCGTTTGCGGACAGAGAGGAAGGTGGCGACCTCAAATCTGTGTGTCAGACTCTGTTCCTGCTCGCACTGAGGTCTGGGAATGAACACCGGCAGGCGGATGAGCTGGAGGCCATGATGCAAGGTACGAGGCTATTATAAGGCTCAATCAACACATAACCCTCCTCAGCCAATAGAAAGGGACATAAACAAATGAAACTTATGATAGTGTTTGCTCATTAATATTTCTGCCTTTCTCCAAGGAATACTCATAAATAACAATGAGTTGAAAAGTTCGCTTCTGAAAAGAGAGAAGAAAGTTTCTTGTGATTTTTGATTGAAAAGCATTTCATTATTGTCCATCCCAGCTTACTGAACGCTCAGCCCCTCCCAGCTTCTCTCCTACTCTCACTCTCTGCCTGCTTGTCCGTCAGTCTCTCAGTCTCACACTCCCTTTAATGCACAATAACAACTCTTGTGAAGGGGCTGTTAGAATCAAAACAACATCAGCAGCCCTTGTATCTGCAAATTACACAGACAGCACCATCCTCCTCTCTGGGGAATAGAAGCCAGCTGGTGTCTGTTTTCATCTGCAGCCAATACATCACTTTTGCCAGCTTCACTGATTCACCCTCTGTCCCCTTATAACATTTGGAAATTAGGAAATATTGGATTTTGTAATCATCGGGCTTGTGGGCTTTTGACAATGATACATTCACATTTGGGTGTTAAATTTGCAATTTTCTCTGTCTCATAGTATAAATGACTCCAAATGCGGGATATCAAATGAGGAAATGTTAGATACTGCAGTTCTTTTCAAAGCACTAGAAATGGGCTTCCACGGCTCGGTGTTAAATAATTCTCTTCATGTCTAAATCCTTTCCTCTCGCCTTTTTTTTTTTTTTTTTTACTTTTGCCTCTTTCTGTCTCCCTCCTAAACTTTCTCTTTTCATTTTCTCTCTCTGCAGGCAGAGGCTTTGGGTTGCATCCTGCTGTGTGCCTGGCCATTCGGGTCAACACTTTCCTGAGCTGCAGCCAGTACCACAAGATGTACCGGACTGTCAAAGCCACCAGCGGCCGCCAGATCTTTCAGCCCCTGCACACCCTGCGAAACGCAGAGAAGGAGCTTCTCCCTGGCTTTCACCAGTTTGAATGGCAGCCGGCTCTCAAGAATGTGTCCACATCGTGCAGCGTTGGCATTATTAATGGGCTCTCTGGATGGGCTTCCTCGGTGGATGACATCCCGGCTGACACCATCACTCGACGCTTTCGCTATGATGTGGCACTGGTGTCAGCATTAAAGGATCTGGAGGAGGACATCATGGACGGGCTGCGAGAGAGTGGGATGGAAGACAGTGCTTGCACCTCAGGCTTCAGTGTCATGATCAAGGAATCCTGTGATGGCATGGGCGATGTCAGCGAGAAGCACGGTGGAGGGCCGGCTGTTCCTGAGAAGGCTGTACGTTTCTCTTTCACTATTATGTCTGTCTCGGTCCTGGCAGACGGCGAGGAGAAAGAGGTTACCATCTTCACTGAGCCAAAGCCAAACTCAGAACTGTCCTGTAAGCCCCTATGCCTGATGTTTGTGGATGAGTCAGACCATGAGACGCTCACAGCCGTCTTGGGGCCTTTAGTTGCAGAGCGTAACGCAATGAAAGAAAGCAGGCTCATCCTGTCTGTGGGCGGACTCGCTCGCTCCTTCCGTTTTCACTTCAGAGGCACGGGATACGATGAGAAGATGGTGCGCGAGATGGAGGGCCTCGAGGCTTCGGGGTCCACCTATGTCTGCACTCTTTGTGACTCAACTCGGGCAGAAGCCTCCCAAAACATGGTGCTCCACTCCATCACCCGCAGTCATGAAGAGAACCTAGATCGGTATGAGATATGGAGAACCAACCCCTTTTCCGAGTCTGCAGAAGAGCTGCGAGACAGAGTCAAAGGGGTCTCCGCCAAGCCCTTCATGGAGACCCAGCCCACGCTGGATGCATTACACTGCGACATCGGGAATGCCTCCGAGTTCTACAAAATCTTCCAGGACGAGATCGGGGAGGTGTACAAAAAGGTCAACCCCAGCCGGGAGGAGCGGCGCAGCTGGAGGGCAGCCCTCGATAAACAGCTGAGGAGGAAGATGAAGCTAAAACCAGTGATGCGGATGAATGGGAACTATGCCCGCAGGCTAATGACCCAAGAGGCCGTGGAGGTTGTGTGTGAGCTGGTGCCCTCGGAGGAGAGGAGGGAGGCCCTGAGGGAGCTGATGAGGATCTACCTCCAGATGAAGCCCGTGTGGCGCGCCACCTGCCCTGCCAAAGAGTGCCCCGACCAGCTGTGCCGCTACAGTTTTAACTCCCAGCGTTTCGCCGACCTCCTCTCCTCCACCTTCAAACACAGGTACAACGGAAAGATAACCAACTACCTGCACAAGACCCTGGCCCATGTGCCAGAAATCGTAGAGAGGGATGGATCCATAGGAGCCTGGGCCAGCGAGGGGAACGAGTCGGCCAACAAACTGTTCAGGCGCTTCCGGAAGATGAATGCTCGTCAGTCAAAAGCCTTTGAGCTGGAGGACGTGTTGAAGCATCACTGGCTCTACACGTCCAAGTGCTTGCAGAAATTTATGGAAGCTCATAAGGACTCGGCCAAAGCTCTGCAAGCTACCATTGACCCTGTAGAGAGCCAGGATTATGAGGACATGTCTCTGGAAGATAATGACTTTTGATTTTTCTCGAGATAATTGCATATTTGAATTACCTCTATCAGTGATATTGACTTGTTTTCGTATTAACTTTCTATACTCATTCACTGATATTTAGAACAATGGAGGGTGAAGCTTATGGACTTAAAGTCAACACCCCCCCCACCCCCCCCATTTGTTGTGATTCAAATCAATATCATCCTTTATTGTTATATATATATAATATAATAATAAAAACTAACCAATTTCCTGCTCTCAGACAGAGTAATTTTTCAAACCTTGACGGAAACCCCTTTTTGTTTTTTTTATATTACCGAGATAGATTAGTCTCAATTATTTGTGTGAACAGCTCCACAATCTGTGTGTTATTGTGTAATTTGTGAAAATAACACAGCTTGCACAAATACAAGAAAGATTTGTAAACTTACAAAAATATTTTGCAAATATAAAACAGATTTGTAAATTCACAAATGAATTCCTCAAATTTTCAAAACAAGTTGAATACTTGAATACATGAAAAACATTTACAAATAAACTAAAGCATCTGTGAGTATCGTTCTCATTTACAACTTTAGAACAAATATTTGAATCCAGATTTCATTTGTGAATCTCAATTATACATTTGCAGATTTGTGTTTTAGTTTTGTTTGCTTTTATATGGAATTTCTTTTTGTATTTTTTTTGTGTTTGTGAAAGTTGTTTTGCATTTACAGGTTATACATTAACACATGGATTGGTGATCTCCTCACACAAATAATATTGTGACAAATCTATCGCCATAAAATTTGTGTTTTGTTTGTTTTTAATTTTTGGATTTGTACATCCTTGTTGTGTACATGTAAAAATAAGCCTAGCTTCGTTAGCTGTGCTGCTGCAGTACAGAGATGGGACAGCAAAGAAATATAGAAGTAACACACAGGTTTCTTTTCTCTTGCTCTTAGCAGGAAAGTTCTTTTTTTTATCTTCACCGTCTGTGAAATATGGCGCAGTTTATTGTATTGCAAGGATGTGACACATTTATGAATTTATATAGAGCGGATATTTATGGAAACAGATGAAAGTGCTGTAAGTCATGGAGGGAAATTGTGTTAAAAAGACCACATTTGTGGCCACTGTATTAATATATCATTTGAGCTGGAGCAAAATGCAATCACAGAGACCCAAATGTTCTTTGTTTCATGAGTGCCCTCTGAAAAAGATTACTTTAGTGCTTTATCGTGGGATCCCTGAGGGGCAGAATAGATGCCAGGTCACTTTGAACCAATTTTTATCTCTTTTAGTTTTTGCACAGTGGAGGATAGATGATACTTATTCGAATTCTTCTCATAAAATAAAGCATAGACTGACCTTTTTGTTGATATCATAAAAATACAGTATGGTCCATTACGAAGCCTAATACCCCATGGACTCTCCGGCAGGCAGGGATTTTTCTTAAGTTCTGTATATAACCTGGCTCCTTTTCTCTGTGGATATTTCTTCATCGCTGCGGTTGACAGAGGAGAGGGATGAGCGGGAGCTTGAAAGACCCGATGTAAACGGATTTGTTGGCAACTTTATTTGTTTGATTGATTGATTATATTGTCTTTTTTTCTGCACTCGCCATTTTGAATTGTGACAGGCAATTTTGTTTTCCTATTTGATTGAATGTTTGATTTTATTTTACTGTCATAAGTTTAAGCATGTGACAGCTGTGAAATATTCACATTTCATTCCACAGTTGTCACTTTCCTACAATACCATGTTGTTTTAGGATGCAACTTGTCTCATATTTGTTGTTTTTATTCTGCTGTAATGAATTGCTTTTCCAAAGTAATGGATGATGGATGATTCACGGAATTCCACTTGTTCACTTTTTCTCGAGTATTTCCTCATTTTCTGTTTCCATATTACACTAAATATCAGGTAAAGTCTTTATTGGAGGTGGTGAAGACTCTCAGTTGTCATTTATTTTGCGTACTGTATTATACCAAGGTTCCACTACTATTTTACATTGTAAGTGCTACACAGTATTCAGAAATTCTGCTCTATTTTCACAGAGGAAGTTAACTTAGCATCCTTTTGATGAGTTTATGGGGGAGTTTGTACTTTTTTATCCTTGTTTTTTCCAAAGAATAAAAGACAAAATCTGATGTGATCTTCTGTTTTTTATTTTATTTTATTTTTATTATTGAACAATTTGTATTTGATATTTCTCAACATCATATGATAAATAATTCAGTTAAAGACTGCGATCATAGCTTTTTCATCTATTTATATATTTTACTGTGATACTCAGACACCAAATAACAATGAACTGTCGTACAGCCAAGGGGGTAGGGTTTGTTTCAACATGGCGAGGGACAGATGACATTAAGGGGTTTGGGGGTCCTTCCTCACAAAGTTTTGGGCATCAAACACTTCCTGCATTTGGTGAATTTTTATGCACTGATTTGTGCCTTTTCTGCATCAACATGTGGTGTAAACATATTTAATTTTTTTTATCAAGATAATAGTTGTCTGATATCTTACATGTTTGTTTTGGTTGTAGATAAATGACATGTTACAATATATATTAAGGGAGGTCATGTCCCATGCTTCCTTCCTAAAATCTGCATCTGCATACAGCTAATGGAAACGCAAACACCGCATCCTCCTTTAGATCCTCTGTCAATTATAAATATCATGAAAGCCTTGTAAAAAAAGATACAATTATTAAGACATACAGGTTCTAGTTGCCTTATTCATTATTCAGTTCAATTAAAGAGTTAACTGACTACAGATTTGTGTATTGATATTGACTTTAATTAATTTAACTGTAGTAACAGTTTGGGCACATTTTGCCCTTAGAAACCGATGTTATTAATTTTTTTAGGAAGTGTTATTTTACCCACATATTTTCCCTGTGATCTTTGACAAAATACAATATAACTGCAAACTCTCTTAAAGCTCATAAAAAAATGCAAACTAGAAACACTGATATATCAAGACATTCTGTCACATTAAAAGTTTGCGAAAACCCATTAGAAATAAACAGGTCGAAAAACAGGATGTAAGGCAGTTTATTGTTTATTTCATAGGGTACAGATACGTTTATTGGGTATTTTTCATTCAATAAACATCATTTTAATTGCAGTAAGAAATGCAAAAAGAATTCAGCTCCATCTGGCCATGGGAGAAAGAGTTTGGAAGTAATAACCTGTGGTACTTACAGGAATACAAAATTACAATTAACTGTTAAACAGCTGGTAAAAACAGAAACTAGAAACATTGGAGATAGACTTCAATATTCTGTATTTTTTTGTCAGTGTAAAATTCTGATGAAAATATATACAGCGTAGATGTTTATGGTTTTTTTTTTAGCGCAGATCTGCATATTTTGTATTTTTTATGCCATATTTATTATTTAAACAAGAAACATCCTAATCACACACCACAGTCCTGACAGTGAGCAGTAAACTTGATTCAGTCAAAAAGCCTTCTGAAAAAGCTTTTTTTAGCAGGGGACATCTTGATTGTCGGAGGAGTTTTCCTGTCCTTAACTTTCATGGGAGTTCGCTTCAGAGGCATGACCTGTCGCGGCGGGGTCATCTCCTGGTAGGGCAGGCCTCCATGGTCCAGGCAGAAGTATTTTTTGCTGCCCTGGGAGAGCCTGAGCAGCAGCGTCTCAGACAGCTCCATACACTGGGCATGGACCCAGTGTCCCTCCTCCCCTCTGGAGCAGAAGATCATGGCTGGCCGTTGGAGCTCAGTGGAGTAGAACGGCTCCCACGTGTTGGGGTCCACCTTACAGCCCAGGCAGCATTTCATCCAGTAGCCTGTTTGTGATTCATCCTCCTCATCCTCCTCATTGTACATGCCCTTTTCTCCATCACTACTGTCCTCCAGTTCATGCGGCTCACGCCCAAAGTAGAGCTCCTCAGAGTCTTCCAGAGGAGTGGAGTCGTCGTAATCTGTCGACTCCTGGCTGCAGCCCTGAGATCCTTCCTCTTCTTTGGATTCTCCCTCTGTGTGGAAGCTTACCTGATAGAGGTAGTGCATATCTGCTTGGGATGGCCTTCCCTCAGTAGGCACAGCGAGGAGGAAGCTTCCCTCTCCAGCACTGCCGCCAAACCAAGTGCGACTGTGGATGATATCTGGGGTCCACTTCGGCGAATCTAAGGCCTCAAAGTGGATCCCTTTCTCGTTTAGAATCACCGTGCTGCACTCCATCCTCTTCTGGGAGTCTGACTGATACCCACCTAAGATAATGTATCTGTGAGCGGGACCTGTACGTGTGATTATGGCGCTAGAGATGGATATGCCAGTGTCTAGAGTCTCACAGGAAAGCAAAGGGCTGCCCTGCAGTAGATCAACACGCAGGCGGAAGAGTCGAGGAGGGCGGGAGTCTGAGGCCAGCGAGTGACCCCCGAGGATATAGACACAGTCGTCTCTAGCAAGCGCCAAATGGAAAGACTGTCCATCGCTGAGCTCAGGTAGAGTGTGTGCAGAGGAGCAACCAAACTCCAAATCAAACAGGAACACCCGAGGAGGACAGTCGACCACGCTGTTCCAGCTCTCTGTGGTGCGCTCTCCCACAGGCATGTAGGATCGACCCCCAAACAACACACAAGCTGTCTTCCCACGACTTTGAACCATGCTCATCGTGTGGCCGTATCTGGCCCCCGGCACCTCGCCCACCAGTTCTTTCTCTTTGCAGCACAGGGTCAGTTTACGGTTGCAGCCACGGCTATCAGTGGTCAGCACGTACAGGCTGGATGAGATCTCGTTATTTGGCGTGCGGCCACCGTGGATGAGGTAACTCTCTGGAAGCCCATCATAGGGATCGAGGCGGCAAACAGCTGGGCAACGTAACGGAGGAAGGTAGCACGAGTCATTGGAGAATGAAATGGCCCTCAACTTCACCTCACCACATTTGAACCGAACCCCAAACACTCCCGTTGGACATGAGCGCTTGGGCCAGCCTTTCTGGCCAAACAGGAGAGGTTCACCATCCAGCTGCAGCAGAGAGAAGCCGGGCTGTATGAGGCCTGCACAGTTCACTGGAGTTAATGGCTGCAGGGTCATTTTCCGGCAGGTGCCTGCGTCAAAACAGAACACAAACACAATAATATGTCAGTCAGCTGTTGATTTTTTTCATTCAGGGGGTTTAAATTTTACTTCCTGTTTATTACAGTAACATCTGGAAGACCAAAAGCAATGTAATCCAGACTCCAAAAACATAAACAGCCATTCAGCCTTGCAGTGAGACAGTCTTTTTTACATTTATAAAAGATATAATACATAATGGCTGTCAGCATTCAGGCAGTAATGATATAGATACTGTTTATAGTACAATAAAGGAATAATAATAGTAAAAACAAACAAGTGACATTTAATTAATACCAGCAACAATCCTTAACAAAAATATAACTACTACTACAATTACACATTTTCGAGGACTCATTTTTTTACTGCTACTTTAACTATATGTTGCATGGTTTTTGTATGCTGCTGCTAATGTTCTGCAACACAAATTAATGCTGTGTTTTCTGAGCTTGAAATTTCAACAATATATCCTTCCACACTCAAACAAGTACACAAAGAGTACCTCTTCACTTTATTTTTTTCAACCACAAACAAAACCTCATTTAAACTCTATCTTTAAACCTTACAGGGAGCATTTTAAAGCAGCATGAGACACAAACAAACACTTCCAAAAGCTGCTTCACTGAGTCAGTAACTTTCTGAGAATGTGACGGTATTCAGCATGATTGTTCCTGGAAAAATGGGTCACATTATCTGGGGTCAGTACCATGATGAAACCATTGGACAATGGAACTGTGTGGACATACAGCGTTTGATGACATTTTACATTCAGCAGGATAATAACATAGACTCTACAGGACAAACAGCAGCACAAACAGCAGCACAATATTGCTCACAACGATTACACCCTCCTGAAATTTAGAATCGTCATTTTTAGTTTGCTTACCTTACGGCCAGGGCGAGGGTGCTTGAGCTCACTTGAGTGTGAATCTTACAGTCACCAGGTTGGCTTTATGTAGCCAAACTTTGACAAAGGCAGACAGCGAGAGAGTTTGTGAAGCTTCGTTGACTCACAAACACTTCCAGATCTTGAGGTTAACAGTCTGTGACTGCTGCTCACTGGCAGCTGTGCTGCCTGAATGCATTTAGTGTCTCACTTCAAAGATATTGCTGGATATCAGTTATACAGAGAAAGCTACAACTGGCTCTTGTCTGTTGAACAGGAGCACTCTTAACCTGAATAATACCTAAAGAAATCCAGAACTGTGTGGATACAGTGTGCTTTTTTTTCTCTAGAGATTGGGCAACTTTAAAGGTCAGATCCAAAAGAAAAAAAGGAACACAGAAAGGGAGATTGCATTTTCACATTCAATGAATAAATTGTGTTTTCTGCTTCCAAAACTGGCTTCATTTAAGTGAAACAGTAGCTAAATAAATAATTGAAGCTGATGTTCATAACAGTCCAGATAACAAGCATGCTGGGAAATGTGACCTACATTGTGGAGGAAATGCAGGATGACAAAATGTTTTGAATTAGTCCAACAACGCACTTTTTGTTGTTTTCCTTGCTATAACAAGACACACCTCTGCTGTGTGTGTATGTGTGCGTTTGTGTATGTGTTTGCTTTCTGAGGTCATAGCCATGGAACTTTTTCGACGGGGGGGTGTGCTGGTAGCATAGTATTTTATTTATATTTTTAGGAGGTATATTCTGCATATTTGAATATTATATTGACTATAATATCATATTGAAGAATTTTATATATATATATATATTCAATTATGATAACTGCCAGTGGTGCTCTCTACAAAATGACAAAATTAATTGCTATAGTCAATTATTGTGTAAGTAACACTTTTGCCAACTTTGGGAAAATACTTGTATTCAACAATCTTATCTTAATTATTATATAGACTGAGGCAGATGCACACATCCACATAATTAATCATAAGGTTTACAAATATGCTTCCAATATCAATTTGGAAAACTGAATATCTGAAATTACTTAAAAACTCATCATTTATTACCTGTGGCCAAACTATTTTTAAAACATACAATTCTCAAATAATTAACTTCATGTAGATGATTTAAATTATTTTTCTTCAGGCTCTAGAGTTCCTTATTCACACAATTATTCTAAAGCTTATTGTAGGACATAATCCGTTTTTTTTAAAATTGTTATTATTAATTATTATGAAGGCAATGAACTGACCCTCTGCTGACAATCAGAAAAATTGAGTGAGAGCAACTATTTCAAGGGTGAAAATGGCAGTAGTTTTTCATGCACTGCTTCATAGGAAATAATGTATCCTTTCAGACATAGTGCTTTTTTTGTGTATAGGTCTACTGCATTTACTGTTCCGTGGCCTAGATTCACATTTTCAGCTTGGTTACTGTAGCATTAATTAAAAGCTTTGTTTGTGTATCTGATGTGTCTCTCTTCCCGTTACTGTTCCTGTGCTTTGCTTTCAGATTAAGCCTTTTCCTCCCCCTTTTAATCATGCTTTTGCTTATTTTTGGCATCGAAAATGATCTGATCCTTTAAACACTGTCAGACTGCTCTTATAGCTTTCTGAAAACACGCAATTCAATAGATATGACTATTAGCTGCAACTTGCCTTATACATAAACACTCTCCTTCAGCGCTGAATGACATGCTGTACCGTGAGTGTGAGTCATTAATTCACACAGTAAACTGAACCTGATGCATTATCACAGTATGAAACTGTTTAACAGGGTGTAGACTAAAAGAAACATCATTCTTCAACAATGATGAATGCGTAAGTCTGAAATTTGTTTGTATGTATGTCTCCAGCTTTAAAGACTGACCTACTGTAGGTAAAAGCAGCTTCCCTATATGAGTGACACACACTAAACACCTAGAGAGAAACCGAGCTGGAAGCAGATGTCTACCCCCTCATTAGCATAATGTTTTTGTGCACTGAGCGGCTGAGAGAAAACTTGAGGAGTGCGCAAAACAAAGGCAGAAACCACAAGTGCCTGGAAGACCGTTACAGCTTGAAAACACAAAACAGCAGAGCACCTGTGTGTCTAAACTGATGCTTACAGGGCTGAGTGGAAGAGAAAAGAATTTACTCCTGTTACTAGAGAGGATATAACGCATGAATTCAGATGTCAGTGGGATATGCAGAATGGCTTCTTTTTCTCTTCATTTTTTTTGAGAACTGCTCCATCCGTATGAATTCAGCCTTGAAAAAAATAAACCTCTATAGTCACCTCAAGGCATCCACACAAAGCACTGTTAAAAAGTGCTGCCTGCTATGTAGCTGCAGCTGGGATGGTGCAGAGAGTGAGTAGGAGGCACCGTAGTGTGTGGCAGACCTGGGGCCATGCAAGGATTTGTACATAATTGATAGAACAAAGTAATTAGAATCTATGGTAGCACCTGTTTCTGTCCCTTGTAATGTATCACTACCTGACTGTTGATACCCTGAAGCGCAGTTTTGACGGATGGCGCGGTGACAGCTCTGATGTTCTGACGATCATTGTGCAGTGGTGTTTATCACTATTTAATGTTACGGTAATTGCTCCCCTTGTGGTGATTGGTACTGAGGGCTGGTGCGGCACTTGAACTTCACTTCGGTTGATAAAGCTGCGGTACGGTGGTTTTCATCTGTTGATAGGTGACCTGTAATCCCACAGTTCATTTTCTTCCAGTCTTTTGCTATTTTAGTGGTGATTTGTTTTAATTTTTTAAAAAAATAATTTAGTAATGAATTAAACCTTTTATATCTTTTCTCTTTACTCTTTTATTACATCTGTATCCTTTATCACATATTTTATTTTATTGTTCAGTGAAGCACTTTGAATTGCCCTGCTGTATTTTATGTGCTATACAAATAAAGCTGCCTTGCCTTGTCATTTTGAATACACTGACTCCAAGAATATGACAGAAATGTCAAAAATGTTACGACCATTCCCGTCCTCCCCTAATGTAAAAAGAGTCGCTGTAGTGACAAAGCCAGCGATAATTACCATTTGACTCTACAGCTCCCTTGAGCTCTATGAAGCATTTCAGCGTCTTTCAGCTTGTTGTTGTGTATTTATGGCCTGACACTTTAATGTTTTGGTTCACTCTCACCAGTCTTGTTTCCAGTTGCAGCAGGCAGCTGTTTCCAGGTAAAAAACAGAAAGACAGATAAATCACAAACTGGTTACAATAGTGGAGCATTTAGAGGTTAAAAAATACAACAACTTATGTCTCCCTTAGGAGTTGGTGTGGCCCAAAACAGAGCTAAAAGAAGAGTTAATATCAGACTTGTTTTCATCAGGTTGCCAGTGATGCAACCTCAGTTAAAAGTTGCTCCATGTTTGCTGGATCTATTTATGAGATTCAATGTTGTTAAGCATGTTGTGCTGCCCCCCCACCCCCCAAAAAATTGCCACATATATAAAAATAGGTTTCAAAATTGTGAAAAAAAATAGCAGTAGACTCTTTTTCTGAAGTCATGATCTTAGAAAAAAGAGAAAAGAAAATCCTGTACATGTAAATGGCCCATCTAACTTCACAATTCAGTACACAGTCTATAGTCTTTATACATTTTCAAAAAGTATTCTAACATATATTATCTTTTTAGAACGAAATAATTTGTTTTGCTCAACCTGGATTTAAAGCATTAGACGGGACATATTGACTTTTTTTTATATAACCGCCTTAAGTATTTTAGTAGCCTCAGGTAATGTGTGGGACAGCAGGTAAATCCGCAGCTCTTACGTCAAAGTCCAGTGCCTTGCACGCGTGTTGTAAGCTCACAAACAACCCTCATGCTATTATTTCTGTCTGACATCCCAGATTGGAAAATGTGCTGCCAATTAAGGTAATTCATGTAGCACATGTTTCCTCAAAAACATATTTGGCAAAACAAATCACCAGGATATAAGGGAATTTTGTAAGAAATAGGGTTGTTGCATACACAGTGCCTCTTCCATGCTCAATGTTCCTTTGCTCCAAATCCCTCTTCTTTCATCTCATTCCTATTGTTCTTGGATTTGCTCCACTGAATGTGTTTCTCCTCTGTTGCCCTCTCTCTTTGTAGGTGAGCAGCACGGTGTGGTTGCCTTGCTGTGGCAGGATGCCTTACTGTGGCAGGATGCCAAAGGTGCACAGACTGCCTCAGAAACCCTGGCACCAGACCAGATGCTGGTGGAAACCCTGGAGTCTTTGTGCGGCTCCTCTGAGCTCTTTTAGGGTCTGCTTCATTTACTGTAGCTGTCTTCAGGACAGTGTCACAGTCCATGGGTTGTGACTGTGATATGTTGAACAGACGACCTAAAGCCACGTTTTAAGCTGATAAGCTTAGATCTGCCCTCACCCTGCCGCTCACTTCTCCCAACAGGGAATGCTGTAGAGTAGACACACGACGGTGGCCCTGCAACTTGACTTGCTCCTGAGGGAGACGGAGGGATCAAGAGACTCAGGAGGAACAGCACGGTCAGAGCACAGAAGGAGCGAGACGTGACAACAGCAGGACAGCTCGCCGGCTGGATCTCGCCTGTGGATTAGGTCGAGGTCAGCGGCTTGTTGATCCCCCGCTGCACCCTGGAAGCTTGATGGATTGAAGCTTTGAGTAAGAAAACCTGCAGAACAGTTTTCAATCAAACTGAATCCCCTCGTTGAATAACCCCTCCTCCGTCACCTGTCTCAGCGCTTTCCTCCTTTATCTCTGTCTGTCTCCTCCAGTTTATCTCCACAGCCCTCCCTATTGCAGTGAATCTCGATTTTCTTTAAGCAAATGGCCGGACTGTTTCAGTGCAGGGGAGTTTACTTCAGATGCGTACACTGAAGCATGAACAGGACCTCAGGCGATGCCAGCTATTGATTTTACCATGATTCTGATTAGAGGGCTCCCTGTTGAAATCAATGCCGTACATCACTGAACTGCACAGTGAAACTGATGGTCCCAGATAGGATCCCATATTTGGTTTCCAATTAATCACGCTGTTGATTATTTTTAAGATTAAAAGGCAGTTGAGTGAGCAAAAGATCCCTTAGCATAAAAAAACTGTTCAGCATGAGAGCCTCTTGACTGTCCAAACACATTGGACACTGCATATTACAGCTACAGTCAATAACACCACTTGATCATCATGATTAAATTTTATGGGCTGCTAGACACTGTACACTGTAGGATAAGAGCATGATGAAAGATCTCTCATACAGCTCTCTTTCACTGAGTGTCTGATTATCTTATTGTAATGAATGATGGTGCTGGCGGTTTGACAGGTAGCAGCTGTGGGAGTGAATACTACAGTGCTGGAGGTGAGGCTGGAGGTCCTGATTCTGCACCAGATATAATTTACAGGGTTTAATACAGATGCTATATATGTAGTAAATAATTTCATCATTAATTCAGTAGTTGCATTTGCAGGATATCACACAGTTTTTATTTCAGGATTTCTTTAACTACTCCTGTGTGAAAACTGGCTCATTCTGTAGCAAAAGTGTGTTTTTTTTAAACTGTGGAAATCAACAGGTAAGCATATTCAGCTCAATGACAATGTTTACATGCAAAAAATTTTTTTGGGGGGGGGCTTGCAGACTGTATATAAAATATAAAATATAATATTATATACATGTAATTAATAAAGCCATAATGATTTAACCATAGTAAAACCATAGTAATTAAATAATACTATGATTAAATAAACAACATATTTAAATATTATTATATATAATAAAATTATTGTGCAGTTTATTTTGATGAACAACCAATTATTATCTGGTATAGCTCTCCTTGTCCAATGAGATTGTTTATCCCGCCTGCCACGTATCAGGTTAGGTTACATTGCTCAGGTGAAAGGGCAGGAAATCACACTTGGTTGAATCTCAAAGAAAAGTGTCATGAGACGCAACTAAAAACAACAGAAAACTTCGTTAAAGTTAATTGTGTCTTCGCGTTTTAATTAATGTTTTATTATTACAATATAAACCACAGTGTGGATAAAGAAAGAATACGTCGCCTGTTGCAGCCTGACGCCTTTCCAGCGCGCATTAACCCACAGGTAAGTTAAATCAGACCTGATGCTAGTTTTCGCTATGTTAAACTCCATTTACATATGCTAAAAACACTAGCGTCTTCTTTCCGCTATTTGCAATGCTAAATTAGGTCAATATAAAATCCCAATAAATTATGCTAGAGCTGTTGGCGACTGGAAAGAGTGACATTTGATAGGTTTAAAAAGTACTATTAATAAGCAGTAGCCTATGGTCTGACGACGGTGAAGTTAGTTTCAGATTCGTTGCTCAGCAGTCAAGGGGAGATTTAGGAGAAAAGTAACTTGCATTGCTTAGCAACCGATCCTCGACTTTTTGCACCTGTCACTGTAATGAAAGCACGTTGAATATTTAAGCTAAAGCCCAGACACTGTCTGAAAACCATTGTCACATTTCTAAAACCTTTATTCTAGTTGTTAAAATGAAAACAAAGGAAGATTTCAATGCTTTTGTTTTTTTGTTGTTTGTTTTTTTTTTTTTTACATCTAGAACACATTGCACCAGTTCTCTGTCAAAAACCACTATACTTACATAAACACTATAAAGGTCAAACGTGGATTAGATTATTCCAGAGAGGCCAGGGTTATTTAAAACACAATTTCAGATTTGTGAAACCTTTATATGTTCTATTTGTGAAAATGCAATAGGCGTACATGGGGAGATTTTACTGCTTTTTGCACATCTAAACTTCATTTGACCAGGTCTCTTTTGTAAACCTCAATACTTAAATGGATCACATCTGGACAAGATTTCCCCCCAGAGGCTAAATATCATTTAAAACACAATTTAAGATTTTTTTAAAAGATTTCTTCTATATGGTAAAATGAGAAAATGGTAGATTTCTCTGCTTTTTTTTTTTGCTCAGCTACACCGCATTGGACCAGATCTTTCTATTGGTTTCACAAATCCTAAACTGTCCAGTAGTTTTTGAAAGAGACCTGGTTTAATGTGGTCTACATGTTAAAAAAATAGCAGTGAAGTCTTCATATTTAGCATTTTCACAAATACAATAAAGGTTTTCCAAACGTAAAAGTGGGTTTCAGACAGCGTCTGGGTTTCACCTTAAATGTCTTACATGCTTTCACAACAGAACATGTGCAAAAAGCTGAGAAATGGTCACTAAGCAATGTAAGGTACTTTTACTCTGAAAGCTGAGTTGGAAGCTGACAATTGGAAACAAACTTCAGCGTCATTATGACCTGTTATGTTGGTATAGTAAGAAGACTGTCATTTATTTTGCTTTCATCCATATTTTTCATGCATTCTGAGTTAGTTGCTGCAGCCCAGCTGCTGGTAAAGATGTGATTTACAATTAGCATGGATATTTTTGTTTACTGCCTATAGGAAATTTATGAATATTTTAAAGATGTGTTGAATTAACAAAATGTATGCTGGTGTTTTAAATTATGCCCTTTATTTGCAATTGAGTAAATTTAGTACAAATTGAAGTCTATAAACTTGTTGTTTTTTTTTTGATATGAGTGAAATTTGGATCTTTGAAACTGAGTTAATCTACAAATGTTGTACAACAGGAGTTTTGAATTGGAGCATTGAGTTAATTCCATTAGCTGAATTCTCTAGCTCATAGCATTATTATAAAGATGACAATCTGACCTCATTTATAGGTCAGGTTTTCTCTTGAGTCCATCTAAGACGAGCCAAGACTTTGGAGGAAATCGCAGAGCCATTGGAGGAGATTCCAGAGATTTGGAGAGGATTTTAGAGATAATCATTTTCCAGCACTGGACGGCGAGCCCAGCCCACGAGAGCCCGAGCCCGCAACTGAAGTGAGGAGGCTGTGAACACCTACATCAAGCACGGTAGGATAGAACCGTACACACATACAGGTCTGAGAAAAGAGAACATACATAACTTCCTTCATACCAGTCCCACACTGGAGTTAGATGAAGAATTGTAATTTTTAAAGAGGCAGAACCATATATTGGGGGCTTAATTAATTAATTAATTTTTAAAGCTTTTTTAAGCTCTGCTGTACTTCGTTGTGTTAATGTTAGAATGCTAACATAGGTGAAAACTTGTCACCTTTCGGCAAAAATCTCTGTTTTGAAACCACAATGTGTCTAATGGGTTTTTGACTTCACTACAAACTCTCATCAGTAGTTAAATTAATTGCACAAGTTTGGTTTTGCATCGACCACCTGAATGAGGGAATGCAACCTATGACATTCGCTGTCCTTTGATTGACCCTCATTGTCCAGCAGCGCTAAGGTTACACTTGCTCTTCAGCCTGCAGCTCGGCTTGATTATCAGTGGCACTGCTCAGGTGCCACAGAGGAGAATTTTGCTGCAAAGACAGTCTGCGAGTATGTGGCTGCACATTGCTGGAGCAGTTCAGCGTGATTGAAGTTTAGTTAAAAATACATTTACAGAGGAATGGTGCTTCTTAGATAAGTGGGAGAGGGGAGATTGACAGCAGCGGCAGTACAATGAGTTGCAGCGTTTGCTGCATGTACGTGGCAAAGATGGAGGAAGTATTCAGATCCTAGTGTGTAGATCCTAGTGCAGTGAAAGTGATAATAATACCACACTGAAAATACTCTGGGACAGGTAGAATTCCTGCATTCAAAGATGTACGTATGTGAAAGTAACAATGTAAATGTTATTAGCAAAATGTACTTGAAGTTCTTGATATAAATGTAGTCGTTGTGCAGCAAAATGGTCCCTGGCAGTGCTTTCCCTGTTATTTCTTATGTTTTTGGATGAATATTTCTGCTTCATTAATGTGTGTGTTGCATTTTCCTGCTGTAGGTGTTTAAGGTTGTGCTCATTTAACTCCTTTATATCCTGATGGGTAGTTAAATCTACAGTAATAAATCATGGTTTACAAGATCAAAATATTTTAGTAGGATGGCTGTCCTATGAGAAGCACATATCTCTAAAAAGCCAGGAAAAACAGCCCCGTCTTCAGCTTTGTGACAATGCATTTTCCAGCTCACCCAAGAGAAGGAGTTTATTTAGCTTAAGAATTAGGAGAATTTTCTCAACAAATAAAAAAAAAAACACTTCATCCTTCACTTTATCACAAACATCTAGAGATACGGGGTTTTATCTGGACAGAAAGTAACTCGTAACTAAAACTACCAGACAAACGCGGTGCTGTAAAAAAACACAATATTTACCTCTGAGATGGGGGAGTAGAAAGGAGCAAAACAAAAAAGTAAAATACCTCGAACTTATGGTACTTGAACATATTTACCTAGTTACATTCTACCACTGCAAACAGAACCCACTCATTTCTCCATGCGCAGTACCCCCAACACAGCATCCTCGTCACCTTTTCCCCCCTCATGAATTTGCTCGCTCTGCTATATGAATAAATAAAGCCTTAATATTTCTGATTCACAGTTATGTCAGCCTCACAGAGCTGACTAAGTGTTGGTATAGTTTTGTCAATGAATAAGTTTGACTTCAGGCACCAACAGTTACTACAACAGCTACCTGTATAACAGCTCATCTTTGATGGATTTGCTGTTTCCACTCAGAAATTTTGAGTCAAACTTGTCAGAATTCAGGTGTTGTTTGAGAAGTGCGTAGTAATGACATTCTTGTTATCTGAAAATAAGGTTGTTTAATTGTGCGTATGGATCTTCATTAATATCAATTTATCCTCATTTTTTTCCTGATTACTCTGGAATTAGAGAGGTAGAATTTTGCCATGCGGTATTGATATGAGGCTCTGAGACGGCCACAATGCCATTTCACGGAGAATGGTTCTTTTAATCGAGGCTCTGACAGTAAATTACATTCACTGAGTTTTAACAGTTTGTACAATAAAAGAATGGAAAACTCAATAAAAGTCAAATACTTCTTAATCCATGGAAGTCTACGCAACAGTTCCTCAGTGTGCCTTTGAAAGCCATTTATGTGTCAACTTTTAATTTAATAGGATATAGATAATATTAAATGCATATTATGTATGTGATTAAGGAAGTCATTTCCTTTTAAATAGTCTTTATTACCATTTCTATGCATAATCAACATGCAGATTGCGTAGCTCTCCTGCTGTTAGTGTTGAAGGTGCAGCTCTACCTGTTTTTTATATTCAGCACACCTTCCATAACAAAGCTCTTACCATGATAAACGACTTAAAAGCCAGCCATTATTCATTCACTGTGAGCGTGTTTAGCTCATACATGTTCTGCGTAATGTGGAGCCGCTCAATCATCAGCATGTGTTTGATTTGATGCTGACGATTTGACACCGTGTAGTGGCAGGTGAAGATGTGGAGTGGTGGGGGTGGTCTCTGAAATATCTGCCAAATGGTACAGAAGTGATTTGGCTGTTGACTCTGTGTTGCCACTCAGAGATGCTGACATGAAGGAAGGGCTTACTGTGAACTCCCACCTTGATTAGCATGTGTAATTATAAATATGCTGCTGTAAGCGTAAAATCAGAGTGAAAGGAGGCGTTCTGGAAAGTGGCTGTGTCTCTTTGACACTGAGCGGCCTGTAATTGCCTCTACCGCACGATCAATGACTGCTCAGCATTTGGCATCTGGATGAATCAGCCTGTCGGGATTATTCAGGGAGATTTAGACCAAGTTTTAAGAGTAATGTTTTATTTCAATAACTCAAAACAAGTACTTATAACTGACAATTTATCACGACAGACATTTTAAGGACAAAACTTCAGCAACATTTTGACATTAAAACAACAACAAATAAATGGACAAAATTAATATACGGTTAAAGAACAATATGTAGAATTTAGTAGCGCCTAACAGTTAGGATTGCAGAATGCAGTATATTTCTGGTGTGCATCAAAACAGGCTTTTTTTTCTCGTTTATTATTCCTTCAGTGATCATTGTTCAGAGGGTTTCAGTGGGAGCTTAATTATCCATAGAGGTCTCCTCCTCTTAAAATCAAATGGATCAGGGGATTAAAACCAAAAAAACACACAAATCAGAGTATCTCAGATGTTGTTTGGCTCCGTTGCTCTTGTGTGCTCACCTTTTTATCTGATAATTTAAGATCCAGACGTTCAGGAGGTTTTCAGCAGGAAGCAAATTATCAGCGGAGGTCTCTTATTCTCTAAACCAAATGTGTAATCATCTAAACTGGTAAAACAAACAAACAAACAAAAAAACTAAACACAGCAGTTTCAGATTAAAAATCTGTATTTGTCCATCGCTGTTTGGCTTTTTGAGGAGGGGGGGGGTTCAAAACTACAACAGCTATGGTGAAAATGAAAATGGCCAAATTAAGTTACTTTTTTTTTTATCCGTAGAAACGTGTTGCACCATGGCGAACTCTGTGGACAAAGACCCATTCGCGATGTAGACATAAACAGCTCATTTTAAGGAAACAAAAAGACATATATCATAGCCTACTTACTGTATTATATTCAGTTTCTGTCAGAATGTCTTCTAAATCCTACACACTGGACCATTAAATTATAATTCTGTGTCTAGATGTCTAAAGATCTCTTGAGGTTATATCAGCACCATCCTGGCTCCTGCTGACAGGCATGGACGTGTTGATACATGGATGATGTGAAGAGAATAAAAATGAGCTTCCAGGACAATGATATTCCATTTAGTGTAACTCCGTGGATGGCAACCAGCACTGAGTGAGGGACGCCCCATGATACTCAGACACACAGACTTGCATGTCAGAGTTAGACATGCTTCCCTCCTCCTTCCCATCCGTGGTTGTGGGTGTCAGACATTTAGAGCAGCTAGCTGTAGACTAGAACATGTCAAGAGCTGATTGTCTTGTCTGTCTCGTGAAAATATTAAATGGTTAAAGTTACAGTGCAGTCTACAGGGGGCTGAAATAGCATCAATGCCAGAAATTGTCTGGTCTGTGATGTTCATGATAATTTTGGGGGCTGTTTGCTGTGTGTGATGAGCTTGGTTGTAGTTTAGGGGTTGAGAGATTATCGGCCTGGCTGATTATTGAGGCCAATATTTGGCATTTTGCAGATTAGCTGTATCAACATTGAATTATTTAGAGTGTGCAAAGAAATTGTCAACATGGGAGGAACTTTTACTTTGGAAAACCTCAGGGAGCTATTTTTATATATTCATTTTTTATTTAAATTTTCACTTGACTTTACTTGACTTTTAATTTACTGAAGGCATTAAAACAATGTTTTTTTGTCAGTGTTTGTTATATTCCAAATTCTAACTATTGACAGAAATATTTTATTGTAAATGCATGTCGGTTCAAAAATATCTGTTATCAGTCTACTAATAATCAGTATCGTCCCTGAAAACCCAATATCGGTCGACCCCTATTGTAGTTATCAAATGAAGATGATTCATAAAAATGATAGAAAGCTTTTAAAAACAGCAAAACTAAATTTATCATCAGCATTAGTTATTGTATTGCCTGTGTCTGTTCTCATCTCTGCTCGAGTCAGTGGTGGCGTGATGCGGCAGCACGGAAGCCATTTTTAAAGTAGACAGCTCATCAAGAGGAGTGACAAGGGAGACTAACAATACACTTCATACTTCAAGGTGAAAAGGCGCATATATACTCTGAGCTTATCATGGCACAATCCACCCATGCATCTACCCATCCATCAATCCAAGCACAGCAGTCCAAATGTCCTTTTCCGCTGCTAGTGTCCTCCAGTGCTTTCTGGGGATCTCCAGGTGTTCTAGCAGGGAGATGTACTGCTGTGTTTTCCCGGGTCTCCCCCCTGCAGTAAGCAGTTCCTGGTCCACCCCCTCACTGAGCTCCTCAGTCTGTCACAAAACACGAAGGCAGGCCACCTTTCAAAAAAACTGTATTTTAGCAGCTTGTATCTCATTCACAGGTGAGCAGTGCTGATGAGAGACTCGTGCTTTGTGGTTCAGCTCACTTTCCAAACCTTTTACTGGAGCTGCTAAAACCTAACTGGCAGTCAGTCTATTGATCCTCTTCTCTACCAACACGTGTTTTAGAAAGAGCTCTACACATAAGAGCATACTCAAAGGTCCAGTGTGTAGGATTTAGGGTGATAAATTGGCAGAAATTGAATATAATATATTACGTATGTTTTCTTTAGTGCATAATCACCTGAAAATAATGATTATTGTGTTTGTTTGTATTGTGTTACCTTAGAATGAGCTGTTCATATATACATAGGGACTGGGCCCTTTTTCACAGAGTCTGTCATTTGTGCTGCCATGTTTCTACAGTAGCCCAGAGCTCACAAATCAAACATTGGCTCTAGATTTGGCCATTTGCATTTTTTGTGTTGCCCACACACAAACTTTATATTTATAATAGTAATTATTATATATTTAAAATTATTTCAAAGAAGTAATATAATTTTGAAACATTTTTTTTGACTTTTTGTAGTTTTTACTAATTCCTTGATAATTTTTGGGTCATTTCTTTTTAAGCCGCTAATTTACAAGGGCTCACAAGTTCACAACAGCAGATGCTAGGCTAGCAGCATATGCGACAAGCTGGACAGTGTTGAAGAAACACTTATTTTTTAATTTGGACTGCTTTTTTCAGTTTTCTTTTCTAGTTTTAAACACCAGGTCAGTTTGTTTTGGAGAGGAGGAAATTTCTGCAGATCCCAGCAAAAACCTCCTGAACAATTTACACTGAAGAAATTTGAACAGCGATAAGTTTCAGCTGGGTGCAGTCTTCAGTCCTTACCACCAGATGCCACTAAATCCCGCTTAATCTTACACACTGCTCCTTTAAAATGACGGAATTTATAAATGTTGCAGTCATGCCCACGTGTCAGTTTTCGATTACAGTTAGTCTCACAGGTCATGCTTAACGCCTTCTGTCAAATGTATATGATGTCTGCAGTCTATACTATGCTGTGTTTTGTACGGTGCACTAATTAGCTCATTTAATGACTTCATTAGTTGAAGTGGCTATGTTTAATATGTTGCACTGATGATGTTAAGATATCATGCAGCTCAAGTGCCTCTTAAAATGTTGGACCACCACCCAACACTGCCCTTAAAAAAGAAATGTTCTCACTCAAAGAGACAAGAAAGGGCCATTTTTGTCCTGTATGTGCCATTATTTTTTTTTAGATTAAAACAACAAGAGTTGTTAAACAAGGCATCACTAACAGGGTTTTAATTAAGCTTTTGAATGAACAAGTCGTGTAATGTTGTAGTGTTAGCCTGTGAGCTACTAGTGATGTCTTTCAGCAAACAGCGTTTAGCTTGTGGGTAGAACAATTTTAGCAACCTAATTAATGGGACAAACTAGTCAAAAAAAAGAAAGAAAAAAGGGGCTGGCTGTTTAATTATGATCATCATGTCTGTGACTGCCAAACCAAGGAGAAGGAAGGGTTAGCAGGCAAGCAGGAGGCGGAGAGTGTCAATATTTAATAGTGTTGGCGCCTTCAAATTGATTGAAATTCCCTATTATGAACACAGGGGAGTGCATAATCATATACCATAGCCTGTCTTTGACAGTTGCCTTCTGCTGTCCTTTCAGCCTTCTCTGTCTTGGCCTTTACAATTGCTGTGATGTTTTTGTCTGCCTGCTATTATCAGGTTTTTTTTTTTGTGTGTGTGTATTTGTGCATTTGTCTTTTTCTGTGTATTGCGCTGTTTCTGACCCTCCTTGCTCTCTTGTGTCTGTTATCTGGCTTTGGATTCCATTAGCACAGTGACAGAGAGGTGATTACAGCCAGCCCAGGTCTTTTAATACAGATTAGACGTCATCTGTGATGCCTTTCATATGCCTGCCATCACACCATCCCTCAAGTTATTGTCTGGGGCCCTTTTCCTTGAGCAGTTGACATGGCCTGCTGTATGCTCCTGTAATGCTATCTGTATTCTGTGCACTTTGCCATGGCGAATATCAGTATTTGACACAACTAATAAGGCCTTTCATTTTGATGGAATTCTCCCTGAGAGCAGCCGCACTGGCTGAAGCCTGTGTTTTCTCTTAGTGAGACAGAGCTGTTTGCTTGGGCTGTGGGTGGAGCTGAGAGACAGATTGCGTCAAACAGAAGTGTTGTTTTTGGCAGGCTCCGCTCGCACTCGCTGCCACTTTCCACTCCTAAAGGTTATAAAATGCACTGCTTGCAATGTCCACTGGTTGAGAATTTGAGAAGGTAAAATAATTACTTTGCAAAATTAGCATTTCCATGCATGATTTCCTGGTGATACAATTCAATTACACTGACAAGCAACCCTCTCAGAAGTAACTGGAGCCTGATTTAAATTGAACAGCGAGTCAGCTCTCATTTCTGCTAATTTGATTGTCACACTCCTATATTGCGTTTGATGATCTCACAAAACAAAGCCAATGAGATAATCATTTGCTGTGTAATGCTGAACTTATTTTAATCTTAAGGAATGCAACAGATTTGCCATGCAGGTAAGAGAGGCTGTCATTCCAAATCAGGCCAGAGCCAATGAAGCATCCCACATGAGAATGGGAAAAGCTGGAAAAGGATTTAATGGTTTTGTCTTTCCACATCTCAGCATGTGCCTGTCTGAACACAATTAAGTGTCCTCTGGTGGCAGCTCTCATTGCTTTGTCGATGTGACCGCAGTGATTTGAGGTGAAAGCATTTATATTTCTGTGCACTTATTATCCACCCATAATGCTTTCATGTGTGCTGTAAAAGTAAGAGAAGAGGAAAAGAGGATGACTTGTCCTTTGTCATTCTGTTGTGTTGCTGGTGTCCTACCAGGAAGGTGAGGATGATGATGCACAAGCTGACCTGCTCCTGCCACCTGACGCAGCTGTAAGTGACCCTCGCTGCCTGAAGCGCGCGGATAGAGACAAAATGTCACAGCACAACTGATAGCAATAATGAAACCTAGCAGCAACAAAAGCTCATGGTGAAAGATGAGATTATGACGATAATGATGATAAAGGAGCCATAAAAATACATTTTTTTATTGTTACTGCTTCAGCTAATTTTGATGTTGTTGAAGAGGAGTCCTGGCTAAAATCTGACAAAATGGTAAAGCTGACTTTTACGTGCATGCATCGCATCTGTCCATATAAATGCAGTCAAGCCAAAATTGCAAAACAAGATTTAAAGCAATACTTCACCCACAAAGTGACTGTTAGTATATCAGTTAGTCATACTGTTACCTTGAATTTGTGGCTTTTCACTTAAAGAACTTTGGTATTTAAAAGTCAAATGAAAGTGAAACTTATCCATGCTCTTTTCAAAGCCAGACTACAGTTTGTTTTTTTTTTTGTTTTTTTTTTTAAGCTAAAATGCATGTGTTTGGGAACTGAGCATATCCAACTAGATAAATTAGATTTGGATAATACAGTACAAGTTGTGCGAGAGTTTGTAAGCAGATGTTTGGATATTGTTTTGCTTTTGTTAAATGGATCCCCAGTAAATCTATACATTTGCCATTTTCCAGGGAGGAATATAAAGTTCTCCTCACAAATTCAAGGTTACAGAGCATGACTAACTAGTAAACAAGTGTTCATACTGAGGAGAAAGTATTCCTCTCCAGCCTGTCACATCAGTATATATAACCGTGGAATTTTCTACTAAAGTAAATGAATTACAATTCAAGAGCTGCTATTATTGGATGTGTTTGTATAGAGGTAAAGTAAATCTGCATTGTTTTTTTTTTGAGTTAAACTTTGGTGAACTTTAAACATCTATGTCCACAATATAAGCATATGTGCAAGTATATAAACATACATAAACATCTATACGATGATAAGGTTATGAAAGGTTACGAAAACGACATATAAGAATTCTTGATGCTTTTATATGTTTTTCTTAAAGAGCGTGTGTGTACCATTGTCAGTTTTCCAGTGTTTGTAGCCCACTGGGTGAAAATGCAGCACTATAATCAATTTCATGTCGCTACACACTGTGTCTCCGTGCTTTTCTGTAGGAACACATGGCTTGAAAAGGCTGTAAACCTGGGAGGTAATGTCAGCCTGTACATGTTAGGTGATTCAGTGTCGATTAGATTTGCGTCTAGGCGCTTTCTTAATGATACAACTTTGCAGTGACTTTTTAAACACTGTAATTTAGTTTTGTTCCCTTAGCTCGCTATAGCAGCAAAGGCCCTCTGTTGTGCGCCATCAGTTTTATGTGTCACTCTCTCATGCTGTCCTCTTATGTACCTGGAAGTGTGTTTGCCTGTACAGTATGTTGGCTATTTGTGTTGGTGAGTGCAGAGAAAAAGAATATAAATAGAATGTTTTTGCTGTAAAAAGAAAAGAAAAAGAGAAAGTAAGCATGCCTGTTGGCAAGAGTTCATAGTGCAGAAAATGGGAGCACAACTTCCAGCAAGCATGTTGGTTTACTTTACTTCAGAACATGAAGTAGAATGTGATCACATCTGCGCACTCAGTCTGAGGCGATGCATAAATAACGCCTGCTCCGGTCACCTCGCATTTAATTGGTGGATGGCACCGCGGAGCAAGACCAAAGGGACAAGACCTTTTCAAGGTTATGTTATACCTTCAGAGCAGCGGAGCATCTCACTGCATTGACACACATTTCTTCAGCAACATTTTCTAATATGATTGAGTATAATACCCATGCATGCCTCACATCTGAATTGGAGAGACACTTGCTGAAGATCATCTACATATCTGACAGGAATTCATGCTCCCAGTGAACTCTGTCTTTGATTTGACTGAAAGGAGTACACTTTATTGAGAAAGATGTCTTAGATTTTTTAATTTAATTTACAAGCCCAGTGTTGCACTGGTGTACATTAGCGTGCTCCAGTTGTTTTTTTGTACAGGTAAGAAATTGACTCTACACGGATAAATAGTCTTCAGTGCTGCAGGGGTCCTGTGGCACTAAAGCACAAGCTTATTCTCCCCCCAGGTGGTGCCGCTGCCTGTGGTGGCAGAGAGGTAAGGGCCATGACCACAGCCTTTCAGTTGGTGCTACCCCAACAGGAGAGATGAGGAATGAGATAAAAGGGTACCCCCAACCCCCGTCTGCCACCACTGCTGTTTGCAGGTGCTCTGTTAGTGGGGCACCAACAGTAACACCCAGGTGATAAGGCTGAAAGGGAGCAAATCAAACAGAAGAGAGACATAGGGCCTCCATCTGGCACAGCTGTTCGTAGTTTAGTACTCTTTGTTCCTTTACTGTTCACTCAATAGTTTGATGATGTGTGTTTCTGTCCTACTGGATCACTGTCAGCAAGACTGACCTGTGCTTACACAAATATTAACATTTCAAACTATTAAAATGCATCCAACTTTATAAAATTAAAATCCTGAATGATAAAGTTGGAGTAGAAAAGCACAACTGGCAATAACAAAACAGATTTCCTACACATATTAAAGAAATATCAAAATTCTTGTTCATTTTCTTACAATATAGCAGGTAGGTAATAATAAGCACCATTTGCATGATAAGCTGAAACTGAGTGTTTTTCTAAAAACACAGCAGCTAAATTTCCTACCACTGAGAAACACTGGGCCTTGGCTTGTCGCAACACTATATTTACCATCCTGATCCAAAAAGTAACACGGCCAAGCAGACAGCAGCTGGAGAGTACGCAGCCGAAATTGTACAGGCAACATTTGGCATTCACAGGACACGGACAACAAAATATCTTTTAGCTTAGCCAGATGGGTAATTGATGAGCAGCATGGAAATAGGTAAGAGAGTGATGTTTTTGATGACATACAGAACCTAAATATGTACACTGAGGACAGAAGAGTTGTCCGTAAGTTACCTGACTCGTGTTATTTCAGGCTTGGACGCAGCACAGAGTAATTTGTCCATTTCATGGGCAGATGGAAACCAGAGTGACAGATGATTCACTTTACTTCATCTTCTCTTTGCTGTTATGTGCCTAATCCAATCCCAGATCCTTTGTTGATGTCTATAATAACACAAACAAACTAGTACAAATACTGTACAGTGCCATGGTGCTCTCCTGATGACGACAGAGTATTCAGCTCATTTACTTAGGCAAAAATAGCAATTTCACTATGACAAATTGTCCATAACGGGTACAAGTCTTGCACTCGCACACACGTTTTGTCGGTTAAATGTACTTTAAATAACAAAAACACTCATTAGTCAGTAGACTGCAGACTTAGTGTTACATTATTATACTGATGTAATGTGGCAATAAGCATTTTAACACTAGCTATTTGAGTAGGAGCTCATTTTTAATACACTAGTTTTCTAGATTAAGCCATTGATCACATTTTATATGGCTATTGTAGTTTTTCGAAATCTTGGTATGATGCAGTAAAACGTAAATTATTTCCCACTGAAATGTAGTAAAGTATAAAGTAGCATAAAAGAGAAAAACTTGTGAAGTGCAGCTGCTTCAGAATTGCATCTAAAGCTGGGCATGCTCGATATGAGCCTGTTTCTGACCTGTTTTTTGAGCCCCACAATTCATTTTAAGTGTCTGACAAAAAATACAGCTTTGTCGGGTGTCATTTGTTGTGCAGGGTGGAGAGTGAGGATCAATGATGGCCGATCAACCTGTTGGACGTTCACATCTTTGTTGAGGCAGAGGCCAGTGGTCCATTTTATTTTACGTTTCACACATACCTTGTGAGCACTCATGTCTTGGCTTGAAATTCAGATCACACAATATGAGCACATAAATGGTAAGCTCTGGCTTTATGTCGCAGATGATTTACGGATGCATTTCTAAAAAGGGCTTAAACTGTACAGTGTATGCCCAGCTTTGAGAACAGTATATGAGTGTACTGTATGTTAGGGGTCCCCGGCTTCCTCCCTCAGTCCAAAGACATGCAGCTCAGGTTGATTGGTGACTCTAAAGTGCCTTTAGGTTTGACTGTGAGCGTGAAAGGTTGTCTGTCTATATGTGTCGGCCCTGCGATAGTCTGGCGACCTGTCCAGGGTGAACCCCACCTTCCGCCTGATGACAGCTGGGATTGGCTCCAGCCCCCCCCGCGACCCTTGTGAGGACAAGCGGTTACGGACAATGAATGAATGAATGAATGAATGTATGTTAGGGCGGGGTGATATATATATCGATATTTTGAAACCTCCTCTAAACTTCAGTAAACTACAGTACAAAATTATTAAAGAACTACAGTTAAAAATGCCATAGTATAAAGTTAAAAATGTTTTGATCAACTTAAATAAAATGCAGTTATAATATTAAATAAAGTAAAGTCTAAAAGTTATACCCGGCTCATCTCAGGCTGGAAGCGTTGATGTTTTTGTTGTTGACCTGAAGCTTCCGGTCAACAGTTGGATGTTAGCGTTAGTAGAAAGTTAAACGGTAATGAGGATTCATCTAC